>NC_061512.1:33651247-33750692 GCF_022539505.1 Lolium rigidum
ATGAAGGATGACCAAGATGCCAGGCGCAAAGCTGCAGCTGCTGTTGATGAAAAGGAAGGCGTCCTCCGTGAATCTATTGCCAACTTAATGAGTAAGTTCCTCTGCGTATACTTGTGCTTGGTGCTTCCTCTTCAAACTGCTTATCTTATCCTTTTTCAGAGTGCTCGCTCGATTTGCCCATCGATCGGGCCCGCAAGCTTCGGGAGGATTCTACGTTCGATGCCTTGTCGCTCGCTCGCCGAATCCAACGTTCAAGTGCTTGGACTTCTCCAAAAGACTAAGGGAGCATTGTCGAGGCCGTACTCGATGATTTTCCCGAAGATGAAGCAAGTCAAGACCCTTGGCGAGATGGCAGAGAGCTTCCTCATCGACCCTTCCGAACCTCGTGGAGGTACTTAAGCGTCGTTCCCGTTTATTTGTGGCGGTACTTACTTTCCAACTTTTGATGGGTCATGGGCTGGGCTCCGAACTAGAAATGTTTTCCGAAGCATTGCCCATAGATGATAACGGTCGTCCGATCAACCTTGAGCCCTTCAAACAATCGACGGTAACATGCGCCAATCAACTTCTCAAGCTTGTTGACGAGGCAAAGACCAAGACCGCACCCGAGGCTGCTCCGTAATCATCATTAGTCGCTCCTTAAATGATTTCTTGTTGTAACTAAGGCCCGATACAATTTTAACTTAGCCCTGTTTTACTTTCGGCTTTGTTGCCGGCATTGACAGACTCCTTTTGATTGTAATATATACATGCTTCAATGCTCCCGATGGGAGTATTTACAAATGTTGTTTCGAATTACGACTTATGCCGCAGATTCCTTTGTCTTCTTCTTATGTTGAACCTTCTTTGAATCCTTCGGCTAGTGACGAATCCGACCTTGTTCGTCGTTTACGCGATCAGATATCCCGACCGAATAAGGACATAACCAATCTTCATGCGATGGCAGCGTTGATAAAGAGAAAGGGTGAGATTGCAAGCTGACAGCTTGAGCAGCATGCTCTAGATCGTCTCGTGTTGCTACCGAGAGCCTGGAGCTGTAAGTGTCCGTCCATCCATAGATATTTGTATGAACTTAAGTGTCTTGTAATTAATCCTCGTCTTTCGACATTCGCAGCTCCCGACGCGTCAAAGGAAAATAAAAGGATCCATGAGAAAATTGAAGCAATGACCGATGCTGCTCACCCGAAGCATGAACTGTGGTCCCATCGACCAAAGGCCGTTATTGTGGCCAAGTTTGAGCATCGAGCGGAGAAGGTGCATTATTACTTTGATAAGTTCCATAATCATCTCTCGATGGTTTGGGGAACCTTATTTCCTTTAGATCAAGCACCCGAAACTTTGTCCGCTTTGTTCACCCGATTCAAGACTCCGTAAAGGATTCGTCTCGTCGGTGCGGATGAAACTTCGGCAGGTGCCGAGCTCGCTTTTGCTTCAGCTTTGGCGTGTCACCCGACCTTAGATTTGGAGGCCATAGCAAACACCGACAGGAGTTTGAACCAATACTATGATGCTTTGCTAGAAATCCTGCATACATCATCGTATCTCGGATGGAAACAGACATCGAGAAAGACCGAAGGCCCGGGAGGAGCAAGAAAACCTGCCATAGAATTTAAGCATATATATGTATGTAACGACCTTGTTTTCGAATGTACGCTAATGCGTGTTTTATGCGTCTGATAGCTTCCGGGTGAATTTGCTAATTCAGTTGATGATTGTTTTGTCGAGGGGGCTGAGTGATCAAGTCAGCCTGCTCACTCGACGACTCCGTTATATTTGCAATTGTATTGCAGAGTCGATGCGGAAGTTTTGTAGGAGCAATACCCGCCGAGTTACCGAGGGATTTAGATGCCTGACTTCGTCGCTCGGTGCACCGGCTTGAGTCTTGGTTTTATGGTAATGCGTCCATCATTTGCAGTGCTCGCGTATTTTCTCGAGGCTTAGATGGGTTGTCGTGTGTCATTAATCTTAGCTCCCGATGGGAGTATTTAATTAATGACACTGTAGACTTATATCTGGCCAACGCTCCCGATAGGAGTAAGAGCCAATAAGACAAGCCCCAAACATATTGTTCGGATAATGAGGCCTGACGCAACAGAAATAAAAACTTGACCAAAAAATTATATTCATGATATAAATCGAGCTTATTAATAACAAGGATGGAAGGTTGTATCCTATGCATAGAATCGTCGCAAATGTGCAACGTTCCGGGGATTTTCGACGTCTTGACCCGAAGCTGGATTCTTGAGGCGATAGGCCCCTCCCGGTATCACTTTAGTGACGATAAACAGCCCTTCCCACGGTGATTCCAGCTTTAAGGGTCTCTCTTGCTTTAGTCGCAAGATACCATGTCACCGACGCCGAAGCTTCCGGCTGCGTACGCGTCGGCTATGGTAATTTCGTAACGCCCGCCGATACACTATTGTTCTTGCCAAGGCAATGTCCCGAGCTTCGTCGAGGAGATCAACAGCATCTTGCAACGCATTGTTGGAAGTGACTTCCGTGTATGCAGTGACTCGAGGTGCTTCGAACCGAACGTCGGCTGGTAAAACTGCTTCGGCTCCGTATACCAAGAAGAACGGAGTGTACCGAGTTGACCTATTGGGTGTAGTACGCAAGCTCCGAGTACGGAAGGCAACTCTTCGACCCAAGCTCCAGCTTGCACTCGTAAGGCGTTTCTTCAGGCTGTCCCCTATTAGACCGTTGATCCTCTCGACTTGGCCGTTGGTTTGGGGATGTGCCACCGATGCAAACTTTAATTTGATGCCACTATCATCGCAGAATTTCCGAAACTTTTCGAGTCGAAATTAGTTCCGTTGTCCGTGACGATGCCGTGGGGCATGCCAAAGCGACAGGTTATTCCTCTGAAGAATTCAACTGCAGTTTCCGCTTTCTGGTTTCGAATAGGTACGGCCTCAATCCATTTGGTGAATTTGTCGACTGCGACGAGAAGATACGTGTGTCCTCCAGGTGATGATCTTGGTAATGGTCCGACTTGGTCGAGTCCCCATTGAGCAAAGGGCCACGCCGGGGGTATCGTCATAAGATCTGTCGCCGGAGTGTGTGGTTTTGGCGCAAAGCGTTGGCAGGGGTCACACTTTCGAACCAAGTCCCGAGCATCCGACGCCGTCGCTGTTGGCCGATAAAATCCTGCTCGAAGGCTTTGGCCACAAGTGCTCTACTCGCTTGCATGGTGTTGATGTCTATGTGTGCTTCTATTCTTGTAGACAGGTGTTGGGCCTCCAAGAGCAGAGGTTTGTAGAACAAGTAGCAAGTTTCCCTTAAGTGAATCACCCAAAGTTTATCGAACTCAGGGAGGTAGAGGTCAAAGATATTCCTCTCAAGCAACCCTGCAATTAAGATACAAGAAGTCTCTTGTGTCCCCAACACACCTAATACACTTGTCAGATGTATAGGTGCACTAGTTCGGCAAAGAGATATTAAAACGCAGATGATATAGATGGTGTTAAACGGTAATTGCGATCTGAAGTAAATATTGCAGGAAGTAAAGATGCAGTAAAACAGTAAATAAGCGATGTTTGCAGTATTTGGAAACAAGGCCTAGGGATCCTACTTTCACTAGTGGACACTCTCAACATTGATCACATAATAAATAAATAACTTCTCCTCACTTGTGCTACTTTCAAACACTCTCTTGTTGGATAACAAACACCATTCATTGTGTAGGGCTACAAGAGCTCCCTCAAGCCGGAGTAAACAAGCTCCACAACATCCGGAGTTCATATTAAAGTAACCTCTAGAGTGCATAATAGACCATTGCAATTTAGACCGAGTACTAACATAGCATACACACTGTCACCAATAGCTATGAAAGGGGGAATAGATCACATCAATACTATCATAGTAATAGTTAACTTCATAATCTACAAGAGATTACAATCATAACCTACGCCAAGTACTACATGATGCACACACTGGCACCTTTACATCATGGAGGAGGAATAGACTACTTTAATAACATCACTAGAGTAGCACATAGATTAATAGTGATACAAAGCTCATGATCACATAAAGATCACACCATGGGAGAGAGAGATGAACCACATAGCTACCGGTAGATCCCTCAGCCCTCGGGGAGAACTACTCCCTCCTCATCATGGGAGACAAGCAACGGCGATGAAGATGGCGGTGGTGTCGATGGAGATGACTCCGGGGGCAATTCCCCGTCCCGGCGGCGTGCGGAACGGAGACTTCTATCCCCCGAACTTGGCTTCGCGATGGCGGCGGCTGCGTAACTTTTCTCGTATCGTGGCTGATTGATTTAGGGTTTTCGCAACGGGGAGACTTTATAGGCGGAAGGGCGGCCTCGGAGGGGTCCCGAGGGGCCCACACCATAGGGCCCCCCCCTTGGCCGCACCGCCATGTAGGGTGGGGGCCCCTGGGCCCCCCTCTGGCCCCTCTCCGGCTCCCTGTGTCCGTCTCGGCAAAATAAGAGGTTCGGCTTTTATTTCGTCCAATTTCGAGAATATTTCCTGTGTAGCATTTCTGGAACCAAAAACAGCGGAAAACGAGAACCGGCACTTCGGCATCTTGTTAATAGGTTAGTTCCAGAAAATGCATAAAAACGATATAAAGTGTGAACAAAACATGTAGGTATTGTCATAAAACTAGCATGGAACATCAGAAATTACAGATACGTTGGAGACGTACCAAGCATCCCCAAGCTTAGTTCCTACTCGCCCTCGAGTAGGTAAACGATAAAAAGGATAATTTCTGAAGTGACATGCTACCAACACAATCTTGATCAACATTATTGTAAAGCATATGAGATGAATGAAGTGATTCAAAGCAATGATTTGCTAACAAAAAGATAATGACTAAACAACTGAATCATATAGCAAAAACTTTTCATGAATAGTACTTTCAAGACAAGTATCAAAAAGACTTGCATAAGAGCTAACTCATAAAGCAATAGATTCAAAGTAAGAGGTTTCGAAGAAACACAAAGGATGATTAAGTTTCAGCAATTGCTTTCAACTTGTAACATGTATATCTCATGGATAATTGTCAACATAAAGTAATATAACAAGTGCAATAAGTAAACATGTAAGAATCGGTGCGCACAATTGACACAAGTGTTTGCTTCTAAGATAGAAAGAAGTAGGTAAACTGACTCAACAAAAAGTAAAAGAAAGGCCCTTCGCAGAGGGAAACAGGGATTACTCATGTGCTAGAGCTTTTTATTTTGAAAACATGGAAACAATTTCGTCAACGGTAGTAATAATTCATATGAGATATGCATAAAACTTCCTATAAGTTGCAAGCCTCATGCATCGAATACTAATAGTGTTCGCACCTTGTCCTAATTAGCTCGGATTTCCATGGATTATCATTGCATTACATATGTTTCAACCAAGTGTCACAAAGGGGTACCTCTATGCCACCTATACAAAGGTCCAAGGAGATAAATCGCATTTGATTTCTCGATTTTGATATATCTCAACTTGAGGACATCCATACCGGGACAACATAGAAAACAGATAATGGACTCCTCTTTTTAATGCTTAAAGCATTCAACAACAAATAATATTCTCATAAGAGATTCGAGGATTAATGTCCAAGCTGAAACTTCCACCATGATACATGGCTTTGGTTGGCGGCCCAATGTTCTTCTCTAACAATATGCATACTCAAACCATTTAATCATGAGAAATCTCCCTTACTTCGGACAAGACGAACATGCATAGCAACTCGCATGATATTCAACAAAGTAAAAAAGTTAATGGCGTCTCCAGAAACATGGTTACCGCTAAACAAGCAACTTATAAGAACTAAGATACATAGCAACATATTCATTACCACAATAGTTTTTTAGGCTACTTTCCCATGAGCTATGTATTGCAAAGACAAGGAATGAATTTTTTAAAAGGTAGCACACAAGCAATTTACTTTGGAATGGCAGAAAAATACCACATATAGGTAGTTATGGTGGACACAAATGGTTGGCTCAAGATTTTGGATGCACGAGAAGCATTCCCTCTCAGTACAAGGTTTAGGCTAGCAAGGTTGTTTGAAGCAAACACAAGTATGAACCGGTACTGCAAAACTTACACAAGAACATATTGCAAGCATTATAAGACTCTACATTGTCTTCCTTGTTGTTCAAACACTTTTACCAGAAAATATCTAGACCTTAGAGAGACCAATCATGCAAACCAAATGTCAACAAGCTCTACAGTAGTTCTCGACTAATAGATTTAAACTACATGATGCAAGAGCTTTAAACATGATCTATGAGAGCTCAAAACAATTGCCAAGTATCAAATTATTCAAGACAATATGCCAATTACCACATGAAGCATTTTCTGTTTCCAACAAAATAACAATCAATGCTGAGGCTTTCAGCTTTCGCCATGAATATTAAAGTAAAACGAAGAACACAAGTGTTCAAATGAAAAAGCGGAGCGTGTCTCTCTCCCACACAAGGATGTTTAGGATCCGATTTTATTCGGAGAATGAAAATAACAAAACGAAAATAAAAGCACACAGACGCTCCAAGTAAAGTACATAAGATGTGACGGAATAAAAATATAGTTTCACTAGAGGTGACCCGATAAGTTGTTGATGAAGAAGGGGATGCCTTGGGCATCCCCAAGCTTAGATGCTTGAGTCTTCTTGAAATATGCAGGGATGAACCACGGGGGCATCCCCAAGCTTAGACTTTTCACTCTTCTTGATCATACCATATCATCCTCCTCTCTTGATCCTTGAAAACTTCCTCCACACCAAACTCAAAGCAATCTCATTAGAGGGTTAGTGCATAATCAAAAATTCACATGTTTAGAGAGGACACAATCATTCCAAACACTTCTGGACATTACCCAAGGCTACTGAAATTTAATGGAGCAAAGAAATCCAATCAAACACAGTAAAAGAGGCAATGCGAAATAAAAGGCAGAATCTGTCAAAACAGAACAGTCCGTAAAGACAAAAATTTTAGAGGAACTTAACTTGCTCAGATGGAAAAACTAAAAACTAATGAAAGTTGCGTACATATCTGAGGATTACGCATGAATTTTCGCAGATTTTTTTGATTCTTATACAGAGAGAAAAACGCGAATTGGTGACAGATAAGAAATCTGCTTCTCGCGCAGAAATCCAAATCGAGCATCAACTTTCTATTAGAGACTTCACTTTGCACAACAACGATATAAACATGATAATAAGAGGTTGCTACAGTACTAACAACTTCCAAGACACAACAAAACAGTAGCAAAATAAAAACATGGGTTATCTCTCAAGAAGTGCTTTCTTTATAGCCATTAAGATGGGCTCAGTAATTTTAATGATGCTCTCGCAAGAAATAAGAGTTGAAGAAAAAGAGAGCATCTAGAAGCAAATTCAAAACACATTTAAGCCTAACCCGCTTCCTATGCATAGGAATCTTGTACACAAATAAATTCATCAAGAACAAACTGGCAAGCATAGGAAGATAAAACACGAGTAACTTCAAAATTTTCAGCATGTAGAGAGGTGTTTTAGTACCATGAAAATTTCTACAACCATATTTTCCTCTCTCATAATAATTTCCCAGTAGCATCATGAACAAACTCAACAATATAACTATCACATACAGCATTCTTGTCATGATCCACATGCATAAAAGTATCATTACTCTCCACATAAGCATAATCAATTTTATTAGTAATAGTGGGAGTAAAACTATCACAACCATCATTGTAATCATCATAAATTGCAGGCATGGTATAATCATAATAAACTTTATCCTCCATAGTAGGTGGCACCAAAATACCACTATCATTACAATCATCATAAATGGGAGGCAAAGTATCATCAAAGAAAATTTTCTCCTCAAGACTTGGGGGACTAAAAATATCACAACCAGCTTCCCCAAGCTTAAATTCTTCCATAGCATTAGCAATAATAGTGTTCAAAGAGTTTTATGCTAATAACATTGCTACAACTATTTTGCAAACAAAGTTCCATGGGTTTTTTAATTTTCTCTTCAAACACATCATGTCCTAATTCAAGATAAAGTTCATAAAGATCTCTAATTTTTTGTTGTTTTCCATTAAGCCTAACTAGTGAAAATAAAAACAACAAACAAAAAGATATAATTGCAGAATATAAAGGAAATAGCTTCGAGCACTCACACACCGAGCAACGGTGCTAGGAAATAGCTTAGTAGTCGGAGGATGTGAATACCTTTTACCTTACCTCCCCGGCAACGGCGCCAGAAAATAGCTTGATGTCTACGTGTGCTTCTATTCTTGTAGACATTGTTGGGCCTCCAAGAGCAGAGGTTTGTAGAACAACAGCAAGTTTCCCTTAAGTGAATCACCCAAGGTTTATCGAACTCAGGGAGGTAGAGGTCAAAGATATTCCTCTCAAGCAACCCTGCAATTAAGATACAAGAAGTCTCTTGTGTCCCCAACACACCTAATACACTTGTCAGATGTATAGGTGCACTAGTTCGGCGAAGAGATATAAAAACGCAGATGATATAGATGGTGTTGAACGGTAATTGCGATCTGAAGTAAATATTGCAGGAAGTAAAGATGCAGATAAGCGATGTTTGCAGTATTTGGAAACAAGGCCTAGGGATCCTACTTTCACTAGTTGACACTCTCAACATTGATCACATAATAAATAAATAACTTCTCCTCACTTGTGCTACTTTCAAACACTCTCTTGTTGGATAACAAACACCATTCATTGTGTAGGGCTACAAGAGCTCCCTCAAGCCGGAGTAAACAAGCTCCACAACATCCGGAGTTCATATTAAAGTAACCTCTAGACTGCATAATAGACCGTTGCAATTTAGACCGAGTACTAACATAGCATACACACTCGTCACCAATAGCTATGAAAGGGGGAATAGATCACATCAATACTATCATAGTAATAGTTAACTTCATAATCTACAAGAGATTACAATCATAACCTACGCCAAGTACTACATGATGCACACACTGTCACCTTTACATCATGGAGGAGGAATAGACTACTTTAATAACATCACTAGAGTAGCACATAGATTAATAGTGATACAAAGCTCATGATCACATAAAGATCACACCATGGGAGAGAGAGATGAACCACATAGCTACTGGTAGATCCCTCAGCCTCGGGGGAGAACTACTCCCTCCTCATCATGGGAGACAGCAACGGCGATGAAGATGGCGGTGGTGTCGATGGAGATGACTCCGGGGGCAATTCCCCGTCCCAGCGGCGTGCCGGAACAGAGACTTCTATCCCCCGAACTTGGCTTCGCGATGGCGGCGGCTGCGTAACTTTTCTCGTATCGTGGCTGATTGATTTAGGGTTTTCGCAACGGGGAGACTTTATAGGCGGAAGGGCGGCCTCGGAGGGGTCCCGAGGGGCCCACACCATAGGGCCCCCCCTTGGCCGCACCGCCATGTAGGGTGGGGCCCCCTGGGCCCCCCTCTGGCCCCTCTCCGGCTCCCTGTGTCCGTCTCGGCAAAATAAGAGGTTCGGCTTTTATTTCGTCCAATTTCGAGAATATTTCCTGTGTAGCATTTCTGGAACCAAAAACAGCGGAAAACAGGAACTGGCACTTCGGCATCTTGTTAATAGGTTAGTTCCAGAAAATGCATAAAAACGATATAAAGTGTGAACAAAACATGTAGGTATTGTCATAAAACTAGCATGGAACATCAGAAATTACAGATACGTTGGAGACGTACCAAGCATCCCCAAGCTTAGTTCCTACTCGCCCTCGAGTAGGTAAACGATAAAAAGGATAATTTCTGAAGTGACATGCTACCAACACAATCTTGATCAACATTATTGTAAAGCATATGAGATGAATGAAGTGATTCAAAGCAATGATTTGCTAACAAAAAGATAATGACTAAACAACTGAATCATATAGCAAAAACTTTTCATGAATAGTACTTTCAAGACAAGTATCAAAAAGACTTGCATAAGAGCTAACTCATAAAGCAATAGATTCAAAGTAAGAGGTTTCGAAGAAACACAAAGGATGATTAAGTTTCAGCAATTGCTTTCAACTTGTAACATGTATATCTCATGGATAATTGTCAACATAAAGTAATATAACAAGTGCAATAAGTAAACATGTAAGAATCAGTGCGCACAATTGACACAAGTGTTTGCTTCTAAGATAGAAAGAAGTAGGTAAACTGACTCAACAAAAAGTAAAAGAAAGGCCCTTCGCAGAGGGAAACAGGGATTACTCATGTGCTAGAGCTTTTTATTTTGAAAACATGGAAACAATTTTGTCAACGGTAGTAATAATTCATATGAGATATGCATAAAACTTCCTATAAGTTGCAAGCCTCATGCATCGAATACTAATAGTGTTCGCACCTTGTCCTAATTAGCTCGGATTTCCATGGATTATCATTGCATTACATATGTTTCAACCAAGTGTCACAAAGGGGTACCTCTATGCCACCTATACAAAGGTCCAAGGAGATAAATCGCATTTGATTTCTCGATTTTGATATATCTCAACTTGAGGACATCCATACCGGGACAACATAGAAAACAGATAATGGACTCCTCTTTTTAATGCTTAAAGCATTCAACAACAAATAATATTCTCATAAGAGATTCTGAGGATTAATGTCCAAGCTGAAACTTCCACCATGATACATGGCTTTGGTTGGCGGCCCAATGTTCTTCTCTAACAATATGCATACTCAAACCATTTAATCATGAGAAATCTCCCTTACTTCAGACAAGACGAACATGCATAGCAACTCGCATGATATTCAACAAAGTAAAAAAGTTAATGGCGTCTCCAGAAACATGGTTACCGCTAAACAAGCAACTTATAAGAACTAAGATACATAGCAACATATTCATTACCACAATAGTTTTTTAGGCTACTTTCCCATGAGCTATGTATTGCAAAGACAAGGAATGAATTTTTTAAAAGGTAGCACACAAGCAATTTACTTTGGAATGGCAGAAAAATACCACATATAGGTAGTTATGGTGGACACAAATGGTTGGCTCAAGATTTTGGATGCACGAGAAGCATTCCCTCTCGCACAAGGTTTAGGCTAGCAAGGTTGTTTGAAGCAAACACAAGTATGAACCGGTACTCGCAAAACTTACACAAGAACATATTGCAAGCATTATAAGACTCTACATTGTCTTCCTTGTTGTTCAAACACTTTTACCAGAAAATATCTAGACCTTAGAGAGACCAATCATGCAAACCAAATGTCAACAAGCTCTACAGTAGTTCTCGACTAATAGATTTAAACTACATGATGCAAGAGCTTTAAACATGATCTATGAGAGCTCAAAACAATTGCCAAGTATCAAATTATTCAAGACAATATGCCAATTACCACATGAAGCATTTTCTCGTTTCCAACAAAATAACAATCAATGCCGAGGCTTTCAGCTTTCGCCATGAATATTAAAGTAAAACGAAGAACACAAGTGTTCAAATGAAAAAGCGGAGCGTGTCTCTCTCCCACACAAGGATGTTTAGGATCCGATTTTATTCGGAGAATGAAAATAACAAAACGAAAATAAAAGCACACAGACGCTCCAAGTAAAGTACATAAGATGTGACGGAATAAAAATATAGTTTCACTAGAGGTGACCTGATAAGTTGTTGATGAAGAAGGGGATGCCTTGGGCATCCCCAAGCTTAGATGCTTGAGTCTTCTTGAAATATGCAGGGATGAACCACGGGGGCATCCCCAAGCTTAGACTTTTCACTCTTCTTGATCATACCATATCATCCTCCTCTCTTGATCCTTGAAAACTTCGTCCACACCAAACTCAAAGCAATCTCATTAGAGGGTTAGTGCATAATCAAAAATTCACATGTTTAGAGAGGACACAATCATTCCAAACACTTCTGGACATTACCCAAGGCTACTGAAATTTAATGGAGCAAAGAAATCCAATCAAACACAGTAAAAGAGGCAATGCGAAATAAAAGGCAGAATCTGTCAAAACAGAACAGTCCGTAAAGACAAAAATTTTAGAGGAACTTAACTTGCTCAGATGGAAAAACTAAAAACTAATGAAAGTTGCGTACATATCTGAGGATTACGCATGAATTTTCGCAGATTTTTTTGATTCTTATACAGAGAGAAAAACGCGAATTGGTGACAGATAAGAAATCTGTTTCTGCGCAGAAATCCAAATCGAGCATCAACTTTCTATTAGAGACTTCACTTTGCACAACAACGATATAAACATGATAATAAGAGGTTGCTACAGTACTAACAACTTCCAAGACACAACAAAACAGTAGCAAAATAAAAACATGGGTTATCTCTCAAGAAGTGCTTTCTTTATAGCCATTAAGATGGGCTCAGTAATTTTAATGATGCTCTCGCAAGAAATAAGAGTTGAAGAAAAAGAGAGCATCTAGAAGCAAATTCAAAACACATTTAAGCCTAACCCGCTTCCTATGCATAGGAATCTTGTACACAAATAAATTCATCAAGAACAAACTGGCAAGCATAGGAAGATAAAACACGAGTAACTTCAAAATTTTCAGCATGTAGAGAGGTGTTTTAGTACCATGAAAATTTCTACAACCATATTTTCCTCTCTCATAATAATTTCCCAGTAGCATCATGAACAAACTCAACAATATAACTATCACATACAGCATTCTTGTCATGATCCACATGCATAAAAGTATCATTACTCTCCACATAAGCATAATCAATTTTATTAGTAATAGTGGGAGTAAAACTATCACAACCATCATTGTAATCATCATAAATTGCAGGCATGGTATAATCATAATAAACTTTATCCTCCATAGTAGGTGGCACCAAAATACCACTATCATTACAATCATCATAAATGGGAGGCAAAGTATCATCAAAGAAAATTTTCTCCTCAAGACTTGGGGGACTAAAAATATCACAACCAGCTTCCCCAAGCTTAAATTCTTCCATAGCATTAGCAATAATAGTGTTCAAAGAGTTTTATGCTAATAACATTGCTACAACTATTTTGCAAACAAAGTTCCATGGGTTTTTTAATTTTCTCTTCAAACACATCATGTCCTAATTCAAGATAAAGTTCATAAAGATCTCTAATTTTTTGTTGTTTTCCATTAAGCCTAACTAGTGAAAATAAAAACAACAAACAAAAAGATATAATTGCAGAATATAAAGGAAATAGCTTCGAGCACTCACACACCGGCAACAGTGCTAGGAAATAGCTTAGTAGTCGGAGGATGTGAATACCTTTTACCTTACCTCCCCGGCAACGGCGCTGTAAAATAGCTTGATGTCTACGTGTGCTTCTATTCTTGTAGACATTGTTGGGCCTCCAAGAGCAGAGGTTTGTAGAACAACAAAGCAAGTTTCCCTTAAGTGAATCACCCAAGGTTTATCGAACTCGTGGAGGTAGAGGTCAAAGATATTCCTCTCAAGCAACCCTGCAATTAAGATACAAGAAGTCTCTTGTGTCCCCAACACACCTAATACACTTGTCAGATGTATAGGTGCACTAGTTCGGCGAAGAGATATAAAAACGCAGATGATATAGATGGTGTTGAACGGTAATTGCGATCTGAAGTAAATATTGCAGGAAGTAAAGATGCAGTAAAACAGTAAATAAGCGATGTTTGCAGTATTTGGAAACAAGGCCTAGGGATCCTACTTTCACTAGTTGACACTCTCAACATTGATCACATAATAAATAAATAACTTCTCCTCACTTGTGCTACTTTCAAACACTCTCTTGTTGGATAACAAACACCATTCATTGTGTAGGGCTACAAGAGCTCCCTCAAGCCGGAGTAAACAAGCTCCACAACATCCGGAGTTCATATTAAAGTAACCTCTAGACTGCATAATAGACCGTTGCAATTTAGACCGAGTACTAACATAGCATACACACTGTCACCAATAGCTATGAAAGGGGGAATAGATCACATCAATACTATCATAGTAATAGTTAACTTCATAATCTACAAGAGATTACAATCATAACCTACGCCAAGTACTACATGATGCACACACTCGTCACCTTTACATCATGGAGGAGGAATAGACTACTTTAATAACATCACTAGAGTAGCACATAGATTAATAGTGATACAAAGCTCATGATCACATAAAGATCACACCATGGGAGAGAGAGATGAACCACATAGCTACCGGTAGATCCCTCAGCCTCGGGGAGAACTACTCCCTCCTCATCATGGGAGACAGCAACGGCGATGAAGATGGCGGTGGTGTCGATGGAGATGACTCCGGGGGCAATTCCCCGTCCCGGCGGCGTGCCGGAACAGAGACTTTTGTCCCATGAACTTGGCTTCGCGATGGCGGCGGCTGCGTAACTTTTCTCGTATCGTGGCTGATTGATTTAGGGTTTTCGCGACGGGGAGACTTTATAGGCGGAAGGGCGGCCTCGGAGGGGTCCCGAGGGGCCCACACCATAGGGGGGTGCGCCCCCCTTGGCCGCACCGCCATGTGGGGTGGGGCCCCCTGGGCCCCCCTCTGGCCCCTCTCCGGCTCCCTGTGTCCGTCTCGGCAAAATAAGAGGTTCGGCTTTTGTTTTGTCCAATTCGAGAATATTTCCTGTGTAGGATTTCTGGAACCAAAAACAGCAGTAAAACCGGAACCGGCACTTCGGCATCTTGTTAATAGGTTAGTTCCAGAAAATGCATAAAAACGATATAAAGTGTGAACAAAACATGTAGGTATTGTCATAAAACTAGCATGGAATATCAGAAATTATAGATACGTTGGAGACGTATCGAGCATCCCCAAGCTTAGTTCCTACTCGCCCTCGAGTAGGTAAACGATAAAAAGGATAATTTCTGAAGTGACATGCTACCAACACAATCTTGATCAACATTATTGTAAAGCATATGAGATGAATGAAGTGATTCAAAGCAATGATTTGCTAACAAAAAGATAATGACTAAACAACTCGAATCATATAGCAAAAACTTTTCATGGATAGTACTTTCAAGACAAGTATCAAAAAGACTTGCATAAGAGCTAACTCATAAAGCAATAGATTCAAAATAAGAGGTTTCGAAGCAACACAAAGGATGATTAAGTTTCAGCAATTGCTTTCAACTTGTAACATGTATATCTCATGGATAATTGTCAACATAAAGTAATATAACAAGTGCAATAAGTAAACATGTAAGAATCAGTGCGCACAGTTGACACAAGTGTTTGCTTCTAAGATAGAAAGAAGTAGGTAAACTGACTCAACATAAAGTAAAAGAAAGGCCCTTCGCAGAGGGAAACAAGGATTACTCATGTGCTAGAGCTTTTTATTTTGAAAACATGGAAACAATTTTGTCAACGGTAGTAATAATTCATATGAGATATGCATAAAACTTCCTATAAGTTGCAAGCCTCATGCATCGAATACTAATAGTGTTCGCACCTTGTCCTAATTAGCTCGGATTTCCATGGATTATCATTGCATTACATATGTTTCAACCAAGTGTCACAAAGGGGTACCTCTATGCCACCTGTACAAAGGTCCAAGGAGATAAATCGCATTTGATTTCTCGATTTTGATATATCTAAACTTGAGGACATCCATACCGGGACAACATAGAAAACGAGATAATGGACTCCTCTTTTAATGCTTAAAGCATTCAACAACAAATAATATTCTCATAAGAGATTCTGAGGATTAATGTCCAAGCTGAAACTTCCACCATGATACATGGCTTTGGTTGGCAGCCCAATGTTCTTCTTGTTGCCTGCCAAAACCCACCGGCGAGCAGCGACAGGCAACACGGAGAGCCGGGAGGCTCCCAGGACCGCTGGTGGGCCCTGGTCCCTCGGGCGACGGCCCGCAATGCTCCGGCACACGTCCTGGCTATTGCAAGGGCGTGCCACCTGACCTATACCTGGTCAGGAAGGTGTTGGATTGCTTCAATTAGTTTCCTGGATGGCAGACACGTAAACATTAAATGAGCCTCGATCGGCTCTCAGGTTACCCTGTGAATCGGCTCAAAGAGCCGATTAACCCATGGTTCATAATGGATCTACAATGACATGGGGATCCTGCTTTATCAAGACTGAGTTAAATCGATCTACGATAGTTTAGGGCTTTCACCGCATAACCGGAGCATCCTGCACGTAATTGAGCCTGGCAGATACGAAAGATAACAGAAAACTAGTCCTAGAAGAGGCCTAAAAACCAACACAGAGTTGATTCCCGGAACATCCCTTCTGGGATCGGCAAACCGTACCGTACGCACTGCTGGATCATTCAACCCGTTTGCAAGGCCTAATCATGCGGATATCAAACTAATCCTTGAAGAACAAGGAGCAACCATAACAGATCAGATCTACTAAATAAAGACGAAGCAAGATGCTGCCCTTTCACCTAAGATAGGTGTAAGGGCAGCTAGATGTTGAGGGGCAGCATAACTAAGCAAACATATCAGAAAAGTATCAATGTAAGCCCCAAAACATCTATGATAGCAGTGTTACTCGCCATCAACAAGGCTTCAGTACGAGCAACACAAAACAACGAATAAACCGATACTGCCTAGATCGCAAGATGCGATCTAGGCAGCATGACGCTTACCCGGAAGAAACCCTCGAAACAAGGGGTGGCGATGCGCCTAGATTGTGTTTGTTGTGAACGTGATCGTCCTCCTTTCTCAATAACCCTAGATACATATTTATAGTCCGTGTACTTGTATCTTTGGAATAAACTTAACTGTGTACGAACCAAACTCTATCTCTTAATTCTAAACTAACATGCGATCTACCATAAAGTACAGATACACGGGCAATCTAGCCCAAATTCTCGTACGAGGCCGATTCAGAAACACTTTATGTGCATATCCTTCAAGCCCATCTCAATCACGGCCCATCTTCTGATTTGGCTAAAATCTGGTGATAACACATGCCCCCTGGTTTTGGCAATAATAATTGCAAAACCACTCTGCTTTCCCTCATCGTGATTTGACATAGCAGAGCAGAACCGCGTTGCAGAGCCGAACCGCTACAGTGCCCTTTCATCATGATACCTTGCCTTCTTAACTTCCCCGTACTGCACAATCCGACGGTTTTTCTCACCACATCCTCGAAACTGCCACAGCATTGAATTATCTTCCACTGCATATCCCCTTTATTTAACTTCATCCGAGTAGTTCGCCTCCTCATTCTCCTGTTCCACATTAGCAATCGGAAAAAACCCTCCTCTGCAACCATGGACTCCTCCTCTACCTCTTCGGGTCTCTCCCTCCAATCCTCCTCCTCCAGCGACCCGGAGCCGGAGTTTGACCTGACGGCGGCGTACGAGGCCCTCGCCCCACTGTGGTGGGACGCGAGGGATTGGGACTTCTCTGTCGGGTCGGAGGACGACGAGTCCTTGACCGACGGGGAGGACAACCTCCAATTCCTCGTCGACGGGGAGTTGGAGGAGGAGAGTGATGACGACGCCTTCTCTTGGGGCGCGGACATCTCCTCCGACGAGGAGGAGAAGGAAGTGGAGGACGACACCTCCTCCAACGAGTACCCGCCGGTGAAGCGCTTCCGTGTCGGGTCGGAGGACGACGATGATGACGACGACGAGGAGGAAGAAGCCCCTACCGGCGGCTTCAGTAGCGACGAAGACGTCGCCAGCAGCAGCGCCGACGGCAGCCACGTCGGCGACGACGAGGGCTGCGACGGCGAGGGCAGCACCGGCCCTTAGATTAGGGACTACTAGTATAGGGCTAGCAGTAGCAATTTAGGTAGTAGTTCATCCTTTTGAGAGCAATCGGCTCTTACTTGTAAAAAAACCCTCTTATCAATGAAGAATGCTTCCTAATTTGATTTTTCTGATTGTCCAATTCGAATTTTCCGATTGTCAAAGTAGGTCAACGCACAAAGAGCCGATGGCAACGCATCGGTCTTAATCATAAAACGCTAGCAGAGCCAGACTCCGTTAGACAGGTCCAAACGGACATTCCCCAAATTCAAACGGCAACCTGTGACCCTCATCCAAAAGACCAAACTCAGATCCCCAATTTCCCAACGAAATTCACCTCGCGGCAACGCGAATCCCAGATCCCCAACCGCGCAGGTTTATCCCCACCGGTGCATCCGATGGCGGACTCGTCCAACGCCAACGCAACAGTCTCTGGCCTGAAGGTAATCTCTAACTGCCCCTCACATCCGAGCATAATGTTAGAATTGGTAGTAAACATCTGAATTAATGCCTTATTCCACCATTAATTTTAGGTTTCAGATATTCTGTTGCCGCATCCTTCTCTTCCAGACTCTCTTTGCCTTGGCCCCCGTACTGTCGAGGGTCCTGCTCGTTTGATTTCTTGCGAGGCTCGTAGAATCCCTTTCGTGAGCCAGGATTTAGATCTAACTTCTTGGGCCGACTGCTTTCGAGCCTGGCCTAACCCTCCTGAAGATTGGGTTTCCTGGTACAGTAGAGTATCCAAAACTTATCAATCCACATGGGAAACCACAGGAATAGCCGATTCTCTGTCCTTATCATTGTCTCCCCTCGAGAAGCATGAAAACCTTCTAAAAACCATCGGCTACTTCTGGTCTGATGCTCTGAACTGCTTCAGGTTTGGCCACGGCCCCATGACACCAACTCTGCTAGATGTGGTAATGATCACTGGCTTGGACATTACATCCCCCAGCCCCTCTGCTTTTATGCTGCCAAGGGTCCCTTTCAAGCTCTCTTCCAAAACAGAGTGCACAAACTGGGGTGCTTACCTTCGTCGCCACATGAAAAATAAAGGCCCTGTAACAGAGAAAGAACACACGACCTTCCTAAATTTCTGGTTGGAACACTTCATATTCTGTGGCCCTTCACTCGCTCCGACCAAGAATTATCTCCCCTTGGCCTATGAACTTGCCAGAGGCACCCAGCTTGGCATCGGCAAACTGTTCCTTGGAGAGGTCTATCGATACCTCCAACTAATGTCTGTCAAACTATATTCCCAATGAACAGTCAAAACAGGAGGTCCCTGGTGGTTTATTCAGCTATGGGCTCAGCTGTATTTCCAGAACCATATCCCAAACTTCCCACTTTTGGCTACTCGCACCTTTCCAGATACTAACGGGAAGCATATCTGATGCATGAGCTACGGCCAAGCTCTGTATAGCCTTCCAGGTAGCAAACTAACCCCAAAGAAGCATCAAAGTGGTTCAGCATTTTCTTCCACGGCCTGGATAATCCTCTCTTCTTTCCATACACGGAATCTGAGAATTTTGAGAACCCAGTCTCCTTCAGGCTAGACAGCTTTGCCGTTGACACTAGCACCCGGCAATTGTATTCCACCATGATCCGTCCCTGCTTCCTTCCAGTTGGCATGAGCACATCAAACAGGATCATCAAACCTGGTTATGAATCGTACCAGCCGGTCGTAGCGGCCCGGCAGTTTGGTCTTGGGCTGGTGTCTCCTCATTTCTTCCTCCACCACTTAACAGAGAGTAGAGCTGACCTGCCCGATATCCTCACCGGTCAGAGGTGTTACTCCTTCTTTGACGCTCTGGCCATCCCAATCCCTAACAACCTCTCTTTTACCTCGACAACCGACGGTTTTGAGACTTGGTGGTCAATGTGGAAAACTCATGCCTTCAGGAGAGCTCTGGGACCGTTGCTGAAACAACTTGATGCTGAATACATCATCCCCGCAGAACAGGTACTACCACTCGTAGATTTTCTTGAAGTGGCTTACAATGATTATTATAACCTTGCTCGCCTCCCCTGCAGCAACAAGATGGTCCGGAACCTACACATGCCGACGGCTCCCCCTTTGAATTCTTCCCACCGGCTCCTATGGTCCTCTTCTGCAAAAACTCGCCACCCTTGAAAAAGGTCGTGATGCAGAGCCAGCCGATTTCACCAAAATCGGCTTCCAAGAGCAAAGTATCTTCCGGGCCAGCTGCCCCCCGAGCCTCAACCAAGGCGAGAACGTCGGTAAGGAAAGTAGCCGCCAGGAAAACTTTGAAGCGCCGGAGCCCTTCTCCAAGCCAAGAGAGCTTGCACGTACGTTGATCCATGCCTTGATTGATTCCGTCTATCCTCATGGGCTTCTGCCAACATGCTTGCGTTTACTAACTCTTTTTTATGTATAGGCTTCCACCGAAGACAACTCGAGTGAGGAAACACCATCCCATCGAGGGGATTCGAGCTCAGACACCTCTGGGAAAATCACCACACAGAGCCAGCCAGATTTGCCACCATCGGCTTCCAGGAAAAGGCCGGTTCCCGAACCTGTTGCCCCCCAAGCTCCAATCAAGGCGGGGCAGGGTGTGAGCCTCAAGAGGGCTAGAAAGGAACCGCAAGCCCCTTCATCAAACCAAGAGGCTTCAACTGTAATTAACCTCCATACCCTTCCCGGCTCATCTTTCGTGCTAATCCATTTTTGTTCACGTCGGCTAACCATTTCCTTTACAGCTCGATAACACTTCCAGTGGAGGAGTCGAGGAAGTACGGATGCCCTCCGCGAACCTCGGATCCAGGAGTCTCTCGCCGTTGACAAGGTCGCCGATTTGGCCAAGCCCCCAGCAGAACCCCAAGAGCCGATCACCTCATCATCGGCTGTCCCCCTGGTCACGGGAGAGGTATACTCCTCTCGTTTGGCTTGCCCTTCCCTTTTACTGTATACTGACGCTGTTTCTATTTGTCAGGGTTGTGACCTTGCAGGCTTGCTGACGTACGACCCTGAATCCATCAAACCAGATCCTTTGACGGCATGCGATGAGCCACGATCCAGCACTGTCGTATGCCAATTCCAGCGTCTCAGAGCATTGCTTTCTTCCCCGATCGAGACGTTGGTCGAAGACCCCGAGGAAGTGAAGAGTGTCCTTGAAGAAATCAAGCACCACCTCCCGGTAACGTTGCAGGTGAAACTTTGGCCAGTTGTGACTCTGTCTGTTTACGGGTCCAGGGTGAAGTTAGCTCGTCAGAGAATCAATCTACGCCACGCCCAACTCCCGTTGAAAGTCGATATAGCAGATAAATGTCGGCGGCTTAATGAGAAAAAGGCGGTCTTGGATGCCAAAACTGACACCTCTGTCAGCACCGCCGAACTTGAGACCTTGCGAAAGGAATTGGCGAACCTTGAAGAGAGGGTTCGGGCAACTAAACAGCTTATTTATGATAAGGAAGCTCTTATTGCCCGCTCCCAAGAGGAAGCAGAAGGCCTCAAAGCTCAACTGAAAACTGATCTGGCAGAAATACGTGCCCTGAACAAACAGCTGGTGACGGCCGAGGACGAAGATGACGAGGCCGAGATCGCCGAGGTGGATCGTGTCCGTGCTGATGCCCTCCGTGCCTTCGAGGCATTCCTTCAGTAGAGCCTACCCATGTAACTTGATACCAGTTTGTACCTCTGCTCGCAACAGTTTGTACCTCTGTTTGTAACAGTTTGTACGTCTGCTCACAATAGTTTGTACCTCTGTTCGTAATAATTTGTACTTCTAGAGTCGATGGCTGTGCCTCGGCTTTTTAGTCTAAAGTCGATGTCTGTGCATCGGCTGTGCCTTGCGTCCTGTTGCTTTGTATTATTTTTTACTGGCCGATTTCACGCATCGGCCCCCATATTTCACTGTCCATCATCCCACATCCTTGGGAAATATTTCTTTTGATGCTGGCCATTGACAGCCACTGCGAACTTCGCACCCTTGTATCTTATCCGTTTAGGTGCCCCCCGAGCCGAATCTTTCAAGTAATTGAAGATATCGGCTCTCCAGTCATCTGATTCCAGGGACTGTACCTGAACATTGCTTTTTATTTTTTGGGGCCGATCGCAGGGATCGGCCTTGCCACGTACGTCCATTGACTTTGGTCTTGCTACTCTGTCAGGCTGGTGGATAAGACCAGCCTCACCCCGTTTTTTGTAGCCTCGATGCGCTCACAGCCGTCCAAACTGACTCCAGAGATTGGCTCTTGGTCGTCTGCGTCCCAAATATTCATGCCAGCTATCGAGAACTCGATCGAGTCATCTGCATGAACGACCTCCACTTCATCTCCATCCCACTGTATCAGGCATTGGTGCATTGTGGATGGAATGCAGCAGCTGGCGTGAATCCAATCCCTTCCTAGCAGGACAGCGTAGGTACTTTTGCTGTCGACGATGAAGAACGACGTAGGGATGGTTTTTCGGCCCACGGTTAGGTCCGCATTCAGAACGCCTCGCGCTTCTGATGCTTGGCCGTTGAAGTCGCTTAGTGTGACGTTGGTTTCGATCAGATCTTCGGTAGAGCGTCCCAAACGCCGTAGCATGGAGTATGGCATTATGTTGACTGCCGCTCCCGTGTCAACCAACATCTTGCCGACAGGCTGCCCATTGATATAACCTCTTAGGTACAGGGCTTTCAAATGTTTGTAGCTCCTCTCTCGTGGCTTTTCAAAGATAACTGGCCATGGGCCGCAGTCAAACTGAGCTACTGGCACTTCTTCGGTTCTTGGAGCACAAAACTCTGACGGAAGTATGAACACCATGTTTGTGCCAGCCGATGCCTTCGCATCGGCTTTTGTTTGTTTGGGGCGCCATTATTTCTTCTGTGGACGCATCTCTGTCTCCAACGTTTGCTGAATTTTCACGGCCAGGTCGGGCCGAGCTTTCCTCAACGTGTACAAGTACTGCGCCTCGGCTTCCTCCAAGTTACGTAGCCACTGAACCCTACGCTTTTGGGAGTGACTCCATCAGGGCACCACCTTGGCCGGTGGTATCTATCTTCTTCTTCATCTTCTGACTCCTCGAAACCTTCCCCTCGAGATGACTCAGCTCGCCTGCTCTGAGATGGGAGAGGCCCTAGACGCTTGAACACTGAAACGTCTCCCGTGTCCTTCTTCTGCTGTCTACACTCCGGACAATTGTCAACTGTGGGCAATCGGCTCATTCCCGAATCCCAGCAGTGCTTAAAGAAAGGACAATCCCAGTGTCTGTCCAGGTCTTCCTGCTCTCTTGACTTCCCCTTGGCGCGGCGCTCATTACCTTCGTCGTCTTTATTATATCGACGATATTTTCTGCTGTCTGCATCAGACCGACGATATCTTTCGTCATCTATATCATACCGCCGACGTCGGTCGTACTGATGCTCATATTTGTTAAGGAGGTGTGCAGAGAGTGGCCGTTGATACCGCACGCTTCTCACTTGTTCCTCGGTGACGTACCTCCTATCATCATATCGGGGCCGGTCGCGTGGGCCGGCCTCCTCCTTTTCCTTGCCACGGGAGTGACCGATTTCTTCTTTGTCGTTGCCATGGTGGTGTACAGGCCCTGCCATGTTAACCTCGAATGAGAAACCTGGCTGATGCCTCGTGGAGCGATTGAGTTCCACCATGTTGACGCCAGGAAACGGTTGCGTGTCTACTTTCATGGCAAACTGACCAAGGATCAAACGGCCTTGTTCTATCGCCATTTGGATCTGCCGACGCAGCTCTTTGCAGTCATTGGTGACATGGGTGAACGAGTGATGCCACTTGCAGTACGGTCTCCCGTTCATTTCTTGCGCCGTAGGGATTTTATGGCCTTCGGGTAACTTCACTGCTTTTCCTTAAGCAATAAATCGAAAATTTGCTCAACTTTGCTTATATCGAAGTCAAACCCTTTTGCAGGCCCTTGTTGTTTCACCCATTAGCAGGACACGGGAGCTCCCCCCCGAGCCCATTCAGCTACAGCTACCTCCTGGTCTTCAGAGTCTTCAACGTCATCTGTCTCGACCAGGCTGATCGGGCGTTTGAACTTATCTTGGTACAATTCTGGGTGGCGCTGCTCATACAATGTTAATTTCTGGACCAAGTGCGCCAGTGAATTGTAGTCCACCTGGAAAGTCAGATCCTTGAATGGCGCTGCGAGGCCTACCACCGCCGGATCGATCGCTTCTTTCTCGCTTAAACGAGCCGAATAACATCGGTTCTTGACGATCCTGAAACGCTGAATGTACTCCGACACCGTTTCTCCCCGCTCGCCGCACTGCGCCAGCTCGGCAATGCCAGCCTCGGTAGCTTCTGAGTGATATTGCACATGAAACTGCTCTTCCAGTTGCTTCCACGTCCGGACTGAATCTGGTGGCAACGAGGTGTACCACCCAAAGGCTGGTCCTGTGAGAGATTGCGCAAAGAACCTTACGCGCAACGGGTCTGATGCTGAAATCATGCCCAACTGTGCCAAATATCGGCTCACATGCTCAATTGAGCTGGACCCTTCTGATCCATTGAACTTTGAGAACTCAGGGAGCCAATACTTGGGTGGCAGTGGAATCAAATCATATTCGTTGGGGTACGGCTTGGAATAGCCGATTGTTCTCCTTTTTGGGAGGATGCCGAACTGGTCTCTCAAGATTGTACTGATTTGTTCCACTGTATGAGCTGCAGGGGCTGGGATTTCATGACTCGTTCCGGTGGCATATTTAGCTAGCCACGCCTGTTTATTGGCGTCTGCTCCAGAGATCCCTCCTGCTGCAATCTGGTTCGTGCGCGCCAAGTTATTGCAGTCAGGCACGTACATGCACACGTATCCATGCGGGATTTCTTTGGGTGGCTCATATAGGAATTGGCAATCGCCAGGATCGCCTCCAACCTTGTAGACGATGTATGCCGGTGAACCCTGTGGCTCTGGAGCGGCAAGCGTGAATGGCAGCTGCGGTCTGGTCTGGAACGGTATTTCTCCCTGGTGAGTCCCTAGGGTAGGTCCTGACGGAGAGTACTGATGCTTCATGATTTCCTGAACCACGCGAACCGCAACGCGCTCGAAAGCGTTCACCAGGCTCTCAGAATGACGGTGTAGAGAATGAGCCACCGTGTAATTAACTTCCTGGCGCAGAGCTCTGGTGCGTTCCTCTGAAGGGAGAGACAGGTCTACTTCATCGAGAACGCCTTCAGGTGAGAATCCCTTCCACCTGATGCTATGTGTACGGGTCCTCTCGAAAGAGCCGATGAGATCGGCTTCCAAAAGAGCTTTGACCTCATCATATTTCTTCTTGTGATCATCAGGCAGCTCCTCGTACGTGATCGGTGCATCCGCCATCCCAGCTGCAGATGTTGACGCAGTTGTCGTAGAATGTCCCACCGGTCGTGCCAGAATGTGTTGCCTGCCAAAACCCACCGGCGAGCAGCGACGGGCAACACGGAGAGCCGGGAGGCTCCCAGGACCGCTGGTGGGCCCTGGTCCCTCGGGCGACGGCCCGCAATGCTCCGGCACACGTCCTGGCTATTGCAAGGGCGTGCCACCTGACCTATACCTGGTCAGGAAGGTGTTGGATTGCTTCAATTAGTTTCCTGCATGGCAGACACGTAAACATTAAATGAGCCTCGATCGGCTCTCAGGTTACCCTGTGAATCGGCTCAAAGAGCTGATTAACCCATGGTTCATAATGGATCTACAATGACATGGGGATCCTGCTTTATCAAGACTGAGTTAAATCGATCTACGATAGTTTAGGGCTTTCACCGCATAACCGGAGCATCCTGCACGTAATTGAGCCTGGCAGATACGAAAGATAACAGAAAACTAGTCCTAGAAGAGGCCTAAAAACCAACACAGAGTTGATTCCCGGAACATCCCTTCTGGGATCGGCAAACCGTACCGTACGCACTACTGGATCATTCAACCCGTTTGCAAGGCCTAATCATGCGGATATCAAACTAATCCTTGAAGAACAAGGAGCAACCATAACAGATCAGATCTACTAAATAAAGATGAAGCAAGATGCTGCCCTTTCACCTAAGATAGGTGTAAGGGCAGCTAGATGTTGAGGGGCAGCATAACTAAGCAACTTATAAGAACTAAGATACATAGCAACATATTCATTACCACAATAGTTTTTTAGGCTACTTTCCCATGAGCTATGTATTGCAAAGACAAGGAATGAATTTTTTAAAAGGTAGCACGCAAGCAATTTACTTTGGAATGGCAGAAAAATACCACATATAGGTAGTTATGGTGGACACAAATGGCATAGGTTTTGGCTCAAGATTTTGGATGCACGAGAAGCATTCCCTCTCAGTACAAGGTTTAGGCTAGCAAGGTTGTTTGAAGCAAACACAAGTATGAACCAGTACAGAAAAACTTACACAAGACCATATTG
Organism: Lolium rigidum; assembly: GCF_022539505.1. Taxonomy (NCBI): domain Eukaryota; kingdom Viridiplantae; phylum Streptophyta; class Magnoliopsida; order Poales; family Poaceae; genus Lolium; species Lolium rigidum. The sequence goes on from NC_061512.1 coordinate 33,677,248, forward strand.
CAAGCATTATAAGACTCTACACTGTCTTCCTTGTTGTTCAAACACTTTTACCAGAAAATATCTAGACCTTAGAGAGACCAATCATGCAAACCAAATGTCAGCAAGCTCTACAGTAGTTCTCCACTAATAGATTTAAACTACATGATGCAAGAGATTTAAACATGATCTATGAGAGCTCAAAACAATTGCCAAGTATCAAATTATTCAAGACAATATGCCAATTACCACATGAAGCATTTTCTCGTTTCCAACAAAATAACAATCAATGCCGAGGCTTTCAGCTTTCGCCATGAATATTAAAGTAAAACGAAGAACACAAGTGTTCAAATGAAAAAGCGGAGCGTGTCTCTCTCCCACACAAGGATGTTTAGGATCCGATTTTATTCGGAGAATGAAAATAACAAAACGAAAATAAAAGCACACAGACGCTCCAAGTAAAGTACATAAGATGTGACGGAATAAAAATATAGTTTCACTAGAGGTGACCTGATAAGTTGTTGATGAAGAAGGGGATGCCTTGGGCATCCCCAAGCTTAGATGCTTGAGTCTTCTTGAAATATGCAGGGATGAACCACGGGGGCATCCCCAAGCTTAGACTTTTCACTCTTCTTGATCATACCATATCATCCTCCTCTCTTGATCCTTGAAAACTTCCTCCACACCAAACTCAAAGCAATCTCATTAGAGGGTTAGTGCATAATCAAAAATTCACATGTTTAGAGAGGACACAATCATTCCAAACACTTCTGGACATTACCCAAGGCTACTGAAATTTAATGGAGCAAAGAAATCCAATCAAACACAGTAAAAGAGGCAATGCGAAATAAAAGGCAGAATCTGTCAAAACAGAACAGTCCGTAAAGACAAAACATTTAGAGGCACTTAACTTGCTCAGATGGAAAAACTCAAAACTAATGAAAGTTGCGTACATATCTGAGGATTACGCATGAATTTTCGCAGATTTTTTTGATTCTTATACAGAGAGAAAAACGCGAATTCGTGACAGATAAGAAATCTGTTTCTGCGCAGAAATCCAAATCGAGCATCAACTTTCTATTAGAGACTTCACTTTGCACAACAACGATATAAACATGATAAGAAGAGGTTGCTACAGTACTAACAACTTCCAAGACACAACAAAACAGTAGCAAAATAAAAACATGGGTTATCTCTCAAGAAGTGCTTTCTTTATAGCCATTAAGATGGGCTCAGTAATTTTAATGATGCTCTCGCAAGAAATAAGAGTTGAAGAAAAAGAGAGCATCTAGAAGCAAATTCAAAACACATTTAAGCCTAACCCGCTTCCTATGCATAGGAATCTTGTACACAAATAAATTCATGAAGAACAAACTGGCAAGCATAGGAAGATAAAACACGAGTAACTTCAAAATTTTCAGCATGTAGAGAGGTGTTTTAGTACCATGAAAATTTCTACAACCATATTTTCCTCTCTCATAATAATTTCCAGTAGCATCATGAACAAACTCAACAATATAACTATCACATACAGCATTCTTGTCATGATCCACATGCATAAAAGTATCATTACTCTCCACATAAGCATAATCAATTTTATTAGTAATAGTGGGAGTAAAACTATCACAACCATCATTGTAATCATCATAAATTGCAGGCATGGTATAATCATAATAAACTTTATCCTCCATAGTAGGTGGCACCAAAATACCACTATCATTACAATCATCATAAATGGGAGGCAAAGTATCATCAAAGAAAATTTTCTCCTCAAAACTTGGGGGACTAAAAATATCACAACCAGACTTCCCCAAGCTTAAATTCTTCCATAGCATTAGCAATAATAGTGTTCAAAGAGTTAATGCTAATAACATTGCTACAACTATTTTGCAAACAAAGTTCCATGGGTTTTTTAATTTTCTCTTCAAACACATCATGTCCTAATTCAAGATAAAGTTCATAAAGATCTCTAATTTTTTGTTGTTTTCCATTAAGCCTAACTAGTGAAAATAAAAACAACAAACAAAAAGATATAATTGCAGAATCTAAAGGAAATAGCTTCGAGCACTCACACACCGGCAACAGTGCTAGGAAATAGCTTAGTAGTCGGAGGATGTGAATACCTTTTACCTTACCTCCCCGGCAACGGCGCCAGAAAATAGCTTGATGTCTACGTGTGCTTCTATTCTTGTAGACAGTGTTGGGCCTCCAAGAGCAGAGGTTTGTAGAACAGCAGCAAGTTTCCCTTAAGTGAATCACCCAAGGTTTATCGAACTCAGGGAGGTAGAGGTCAAAGATATTCCTCTCAAGCAACCCTGCAATTAAGATACAAGAAGTCTCTTGTGTCCCCAACACACCTAATACACTTGTCAGATGTATAGGTGCACTAGTTCGGCGAAGAGATATTAAAACGCAGATGATATAGATGGTGTTGAACGGTAATTGCGATCTGAAGTAAATATTGCAGGAAGTAAAGATGCAGTAAAATAGTAAATAAGCGATGTTTGCAGTATTTGGAAACAAGGCCTAGGGATCCTACTTTCACTAGTTGACACTCTCAACATTGATCACATAATAAATAAATAACTTCTCCTCACTTGTGCTACTTTCAAACACTCTCTTGTTGGATAACAAACACCATTCATTGTGTAGGGCTACAAGAGCTCCCTCAAGCCGGAGTAAACAAGCTCCACAACATCCGGAGTTCATATTAAAGTAACCTCTAGACCGCATAATAGACCGTTGCAATTTAGACCGAGTACTAACATAGCATACACACCGTCACCAATAGCTATGAAAGGGGGAATAGATCACATCAATACTATCATAGTAATAGTTAACTTCATAATCTACAAGAGATTACAATCATAACCTACGCCAAGTACTACATGATGCACACACTGTCACCTTTACATCATGGAGGAGGAATAGACTACTTTAATAACATCACTAGAGTAGCACATAGATTAATAGTGATACAAAGCTCATGATCACATAAAGATCACACCATGGGAGAGAGAGATGAACCACATAGCTACCGGTAGATCCCTCAGCCTCGGGGGAGAACTACTCCCTCCTCATCATGGGAGACAGCAACGGCGATGAAGATGGCGGTGGTGTCGATGCAGATGACTCCGGGGGCAATTCCCCGTCCCGGCGGCGTGCCGGAACAGAGACTTTTGTCCCCCGAACTTGGCTTCGCGATGGCGGCAGCTGCGTAACTTTTCTCGTATCGTGGCTGATTGATTTAGGGTTTTCGCGACGGGGAGACTTTATAGGCGGAAGGGCGGCCTCGGAGGGGTCCCGAGGGGCCCACACCATAGGGGGGTGCGCCCCCCCTTGGCCGCACCGCCATGTGGGGTGGGGCCCCCTGGGCCCCCCTCTGGCCCCTCTCCGGCTCCCTGTGTCCGTCTCGGCAAAATAAGAGGTTCGGCTTTTGTTTCGTCCAATTCCGAGAATATTTCCTGTGTAGGATTTCTGGAACCAAAAACAGCAGAAAACTGGAACTGGCACTTCGGCATCTTGTTAATAGGTTAGTTCCAGAAAATGCATAAAAACGATATAAAGTGTGAACAAAACATGTAGGTATTGTCATAAAACTAGCATGGAATATTAGAAATTATAGATACGTTGGAGACGTATCAAGCGTCCCCAAGCTTAGTTCCTACTCGCCCTCGAGTAGGTAAACGATAAAAAGGATAATTTCTGAAGTGACATGCTACCAACACAATCTTGATCAACATTATTGTAAAGCATATGAGATGAATGAAGTGATTCAAAGCAATGATTTGCTAACAAAAAGATAATGACTAAACAACTGAATCATATAGCAAAAACTTTTCATGGATAGTACTTTCAAGACAAGTATCAAAAAGACTTGCATAAGAGCTAACTCATAAAGCAATAGATTCAAAATAAGAGGTTTCGAAGCAACACAAAGGATGATTAAGTTTCAGCAATTGCTTTCAACTTGTAACATGTATATCTCATGGATAATTGTCAACATAAAGTAATATAACAAGTGCAATAAGTAAACATGTAAGAATCAGTGCGCACAGTTGACACAAGTGTTTGCTTCTAAGATAGAAAGAAGTAGGTAAACTGACTCAACATAAAGTAAAAGAAAGGCCCTTCGCAGAGGGAAACAAGGATTACTCATGTGCTAGAGCTTTTTATTTCGAAAACATGGAAACAATTTTGTCAACGGTAGTAATAATTCATATGAGATATGCATAAAACTTCCTATAAGTTGCAAGCCTCATGCATCGAATACTAATAGTGTTCGCACCTTGTCCTAATTAGCTCGGATTTCCATGGATTATCATTGCATTACATATGTTTCAACCAAGTGTCACAAAGGGGTACCTCTATGCCACCTGTACAAAGGTCCAAGGAGATAAATCGCATTTGATTTCTCGATTTTGATATATCTCAACTTGAGGACATCCATACCGGGACAACATAGAAAACAGATAATGGACTCCTCTTTTTAATGCTTAAAGCATTCAACAACAAATAATATTCTCATAAGAGATTCTGAGGATTAATGTCCAAGCTGAAACTTCAACCATGATACATGGCTTTGGTTGGCAGCCCAATGTTCTTCTTGTTGCCTGCCAAAACCCACCGGCGAGCAGCGACGGGCAACACGGAGAGCCGGGAGGCTCCCAGGACCGCTGGTGGGCCCTGGTCCCTCGGGCGATGGCCCGCAATGCTCCGGCACACGTCCTGGCTATTGCAAGGGCGTGCCACCTGACCTATACCTGGTCAGGAAGGTGTTGGATTGCTTCAATTAGTTTCCTGCATGGCAGACACGTAAACATTAAATGAGCCTCGATCGGCTCTCAGGTTACCCTGTGAATCGGCTCAAAGAGCCGATTAACCCATGGTTCATAATGGATCTACAATGACATGGGGATCCTGCTTTATCAAGACTGAGTTAAATCGATCTACGATAGTTTAGGGCTTTCACCGCATAACCGGAGCATCCTGCACGTAATTGAGCCTGGCAGATACGAAAGATAACGGAAAACTAGTCCTAGAAGAGGCCTAAAAACCAACACAGAGTTGATTCCCGAACATCCCTTCGGGATCGGCAAACCGTACCGTACGCACTGCTGGATCATTCAACCCGTTTGCAAGGCCTAATCATGCGGATATCAAACTAATCCTTGAAGAACAAGGAGCAACCATAACAGATCAGATCTACTAAATAAAGACGAAGCAAGATGCTGCCCTTTCACCTAAGATAGGTGTAAGGGCAGCTAGATGTTGAGGGGCAGCATAACTAAGCAAACATATCAGAAAAGTATCAATGTAAGCCCCAAAACATCTATGATAGCAGTGTTACTCGCCATCAACAAGGCTTCAGTACGAGCAACACAAAACAACGAATAAACCAATACTGCCTAGATCGCAAGATGCGATCTAGGCAGCATGACGCTTACCCGGAAGAAACCCTCGAAACAAGGGGTGGCGATGCGCCTAGATTGTGTTTGTTGTGAACGTGATCGTCCTCCTTTCTCAATAACCCTAGATACATATTTATAGTCCGTGGACTTGTATCTTTGGAATAAACCTAACTGTGTACGAACCAAACTCTATCTCTTAATTCTAAACTAACATGCGATCTACCATAAAGTACAGATACACGGGCAATCTAGCCCAAATTCTCGTACGAGGCCGATTCAAAAACACTTTATGTGCATATCCTTCAAGCCCATCTCAATCACGGCCCATCTTCCGATTTGGCTAAAATCTGGTGATAACACATGCCCCCTGGTTTTGGCAATAATAATTGCAAAACCACTCTGCTTTCCCTCATCGTGATTTGACATAGCAGAGCAGAACCGCGTTGCAGAGCCGAACCGCTACAGTGCCCTTTCATCATGATACCTTGCCTTCTTAACTTCCCCGTACTGCACGATCTGACGGTTTTTCTCACCACATCCTCGAAACTGCCACAACATTGAATTATCTTCCACTGCATATCCCCTTTATTTAACTTCATCCGAGCAGTTCGCCTCCTCATTCTCCTATTCCACATTAGCAATCGGAAAAAACCCTCCTCTGCAACCATGGACTCCTCCTCTACCTCTTCGGGTCTCTCCCCCCAATCCTCCTCCTCCAGCGACCCGGATGTGGTGACCCTGCATACCACTGCATGTTGTAGTATGCCAGTCGTTGATATAACATTCGCGAAGTACCAATCCGCAAATATTACATCCCTCAGAGTAGTACAACAGAACATAGCAGGTCCATAACTCATTCATACATTATTACAAACCATATATACATATCACCTTGGAGCTCCTCTTGGGTCCTAAGAGGTTTACTCCTGGGTTCGAGGCGAACCCAACTTAGCTTAAAATATAGAAGTTTCACAAGACTTAACATTTATTCTCTCGAGCAGCTAAGTATAAAGAGTTCGTGCTGCTCGGCTACTACTACTACTACTCGATACTTCTAGGCTTGGTCTCCTCCTGAAGCCTCCCCGGTCCCGTAGACTATGAGGTAGTCTACGCCTTCAATACCTCCAGAGAGGTCTGGTTCTTCGTAGCCGATGATGTCGGCTCCTTCAGTGGTTGTCGTTGTCCTCCTCCGGATGGTTCGGACAGGCTCTAAGCAGGGGATTTAAGAGTGGTATGAGTACGAGCGTACTCAACAAGTTCATATTAGGAAAGAGGTGTTTAATGCACTAACTACGACACCAGACCAGAAAGTCTGATACCATGCAGGTTTTGATAACCATTTCTAGAAAAGGTTGTTTTTATTCAGAAGAACTATGTCCGTCAGCCTTCACCGGTTGACTAGAACTTCATGGAGTTCCTTTCCGGCAGCGTTCGCAGTTCCAAATCCCGGAACAAGGAGTGACTGGTCACAATTCGTTACACTCTGCAGAGGTGTGTTTCTTTACCCATAAGAGATCTTAACCTTGGTGCCAACCGGGCAGCTTTCCCGTCCACACTTCCTTTGGTGTGAGGCCCGGTATAAGGTCCTAGTCAATCATGTTCCTCCGCTACCTCGAACACCCACCCGTTGTTGCATGCCCCGACCCTGGGTCCACGTCGGTCCCATTATTCCTGTAGATTTCAAGGTGGACCCCGACCACGACATCAGTGCTGGGCTCTACAATACACTCCTACGTCGGTAGCTGCAACCCATCCTAGACCGCAATACCGTGGGGACTTAGGACTCCCCAGCCTCACCGCTTGCTCCTTCGGGCGACAAGTGTACTACGGACTATGCCGTGGGGACTTAGGACTCCCCAGCCTCACCAGCTTGCCCCCTTGGATCACAAGTGTACTACGGTAAAGCGCATCCGTTGATGAACGAGAGGTGGAAACACTTTTGACTACTCCGTCCCACTCCGGATCTTATGGTTAACACGGGTATTACGGCACAAGAATCACTGCACGACATTTGTTGTTTAATCCTAGATGGATATAAACCCTTGCAATGGAACCTCCACCATATCAACACAATCCATGGTTCCATTGCCCACCACATAGTCATATTCATAGTTATGAAAATAGTGGTTTTGCTTTTTATGCAATAGTGATAAACATAGTACTTTGCAAGTAATTTGGTAAAAATACTCAAATGACATGAGCAAGCGATGAACTTGCCCGAACACTGCAAAGTGTTGCAGTTGGATGGTGTGGACTGACCCTTGTCCTCTGTTTCTGAAAAATAGCATCATTGTCCGATAAGGGCAATGGTTAAAGAAGCAATTATGCATGATTCCAGTTTTAGGGTTTGTTCCCCCCTTTTCCGGTATTTATTCTTTTATGTAGAAGGTTAATACTAAGAATAATTTAGGGATACTCTGTTTAGGGTAAAATACAACCTTGAAATGTTGTCAAGGTGTTTTTTATAGTCCAGAGGTATTAATGGACTTATTTTTATTATTTAAAATAGTATGTGTGATTTAAATGATTATTTGAATCAACATATTAAGACTTATTCTTGATGGTTTTCAAAAATTCCCTTTGATATTTTATTCAGGTAGAGAATTTTATGCTGATCTATTTTCATATTTTTAATTATTTTTTTAGAGCTATAATTAATTTTATATGAATTTTTAAAGTTCAGCATTTTTGGTTTAATTGTGAAAAGACACAATTGCCCCTGGGCCCACCTGTCGGTGCAACCCAGTGGGTTAGATCGAACCGACCGGCCCGGTCCGGCTCGACCAGCCCCATTCCCCTCTCTTCCTCTCACGCGCGATCAAACCCTAACCCTAACCCTCTCTGGCGACCTGCGTCGCCTCCGCCGTCGCCGCTTGATTCCGGCGAGATTCGCCGGAACTGGCCCCCGCCATGGTGCGCAATCGACGCGCCCCACGACGGCGGTCAATCCTATCCGCGTCGATCTGACGCGGGTGGCCAGCTGCGCTCGACCCCGACCCCCTCTGGTGCTAGGGTTACGGGATCCGCTCGATCCCGCCATTCCTGGCGCTCCTGGTGCTTGGTCACCGCCCTGGCTCCGCCGCCGTGGTGCGGGTGGTGCCACGGTGCCGCCATGGCCTGGCTTGGCCTGGCGCCGCCGCGCTCCGGCGTGTGCCGCCGTGGCCGCCATGGCCGCGCCTGTCTACTCGACCACGCGTAAGTGCGCCATCCCTCTTCTTCTCCTTGTTCTGCTTCTTCTCTTCCTTCTCCTAGCTTGGTCACTGGACTGCCTCTACTCATAGAGGTGTGGCCATGCCGTGATGTTGCTGTGCTTGCTCTGACTGTGTGTATGCCGCTATGCTCTTTGCTGCTGTCATGCATGCTAGATACTGCTGCTCTTCTAGCTTTGTTCTATGCACTACTGTTGTATCCTATACTCCTACTGTGGCTCTCATGTGATTGCTTATGAGCATTTCTTGCTTGAAACTATCCCTGTGCCTCTGTGCTTGATACTATTATTGCTAGATCATCAAGTGTATTCAATTACTTGCCCTGGCTTGATTATGGTGTGTAATCCTTGCAAATTTGCAAGTGCCAGTGCCTCTGGTATGCCTTCCTGGGTGCTTTATTTCATGGAGATGCTCCACTGAGCAGAGCTGTGCCTGTACAGCCCTGTCCCATGATGATCTGCTACTGGATACTTTGATCTCTAGCTTGTTTGATTATCTGTGATGTATTTGTTCATGTCCTGTGGCTGATCTTAGTGTCTGGTTCATGTTTTGATACTATGCTTGGCTGTGGTGATCTGTATCAAGAGCAGGTGATGCTCTGATGATTATTTCTAGCTTGGGAGCAAGTGTGTGCTTCTCTCTGTGATTTAATGGTGCTCAACCAGTGCTGTTTGTGCTTCATAGAGGCTGAGCCTGTGGGTGTTGGTGCTTATCTAAGCATCAGTGGATGCTTGCAATGATCCATTGGATCATCTGCAAGATCCAGTGCATCAGTAACTTGCCTGTTTCATTTATCTGTTTAGCTTTGATTCACTAAGTAGATAAATGATGTGAACTGCTCTGCAGTTATGATCATTTCATTGATTTTGGTAGGGCTAGATGGATGCCAACACTGGTAGCCCTCCTTTTGAACCCAACAGGGTAATGATATTCTTTCAGTATTATTGGTTTTGTGGTTGAGGTGGCCTCAACAGTCAATCCTGGCTGTTCAGGAAGCTCCCACACCTGTTGGCTTGGGTTGCATGGACGAGCTTGCTTTCCGGCCCGACCAAATTTGGTTGCCGAGCTTTTGGTGTTGACAAATACTTGCAGTAGATCAATTATCTCTCGCATTTCGATGGTTTTCAAATGGGCTAGTGTTGACTCGGTTATGCTAGGGTAAGTTTTCGGGATGGTTTTCTTTCCTCGTTTCCATCTGGAAGATGCTACCACTATACTGGTTGGCATAACCATGGTCATGGGCTTGATTGATCCCTGGGCTTTGCCATTTATACCAGGTTACACTTGGTCTATGACCAAGTGATGATCAAAACAGGGTTACCCCACCCTTCTGTGTGCTTGAGCTCATGCTTGTGCAATCTATGAACAAAACCATCTGGGTTGTTCATGATGGTGTGTATACCTCACTCCAGCTCCTAGAATGGTTTGTTGGTGTAGAGGATTGCTTCTAGTTGGTTGGTTTGCTTTAGTGATGCCCTCGGTGCTTGCCCTCGCTCCTCCCGGTGAGCTTGTGAAGCTTGCTTTGGTTCTTTGGTGATCTTGGACAGTGCTGAACAGCTAGCATCGTTCTTCCCGTTCTTGTGTTTGTGATTTCCGGTGAACTTACCCATACCGTCGTCGATGAATGATCTAGGGTTCACCGTTGGAGAGGCTTTTATATGTTTGGCCTTTGTTTCCCCGGTCGACGCCTCCTCGCTCTCCTCTTGGTGACTCACCGTGTGTGTGTGCCGCATGCACACAGCCCTTGTGAGCAGCCTGGTCTGTGTGTGTGTGCGCATACTTGGTATCCGGCTTTGTCCTTGGCCGTGGCTGGATCAGCTCCGGCAGAGTTGATCATATCTTCCAAATTTTCATTTCTTTGCTAACCTGCCAAGTGGCAATGCCACTTGGCTTAATACTTGTTTTATTTTCTTTGTGTTTGTTTTGTTTGTGTGCAGGGATCAAGAAGTTAATCAAATGGACATGAAGATTACCAAATTCAAGATCATATTGTAGTTTAGGATAAATTTTACTTACTTGTAATTTTCCTTTTCTTTTCCTATTTTATCAATTCTTGTAATGTGTTGTAATATTCATTTATTTCCATTATAAATATTGTAAAGACCTTGTATATTGTGTGATGATCAATAAAGCTCAAGGTTTTCTCTAATGAGCTTTATTTATTATGTGTATTATTTATTACTCTTAATTACTTAAAATTGTTTATTGAATTATCTCAAGTTTGAATTATGAGATATTAACTTGATGTTTTCAAATTCAAATTTGGTTTGAACTTAATCATCCATCTTAACTTAGAATTCAATCATGCAACTTAAATTGGTGATTCAAACTCTCCCCTCTCAACTCAAAACCCTAATCTAGTTAAGCGAGATGCAAGTTTGTCGCACTCTCGAAACCCTAACCCTGTAAGGTGTCGAGAGAGAAACTTGCCCCCCTTCGATGCAGCTTTTTGTTTAAAAGCGCGAAATTTCCCCGAATTTGCAATGCAATGCACATCCCTTTCTAAAATCTACCCCTCGATCGTCTCTAAACCTGGGACATTACGCTCTTTCCCCTTAAAGAAAACTTCGTCCCGAAGTTGTGGTTGTAATACCTGAACAGTTCGGGGTATGTTTTCCTCAAGTCTTCTTCCTTTTCCCAGGTGGCTTCCCTCTCGGGGTGATGCTTCCATTGTATCTTGCAGTATTTTATAGCTTTATTCCGGAGTTGCTTCCAGCTTTCTTCGAGAATCTTTGCTGGCTTCTCGATGTATGTCAAATCTGGTTGTAACTCGAGCTCAGCATGTGATACTGGCTCATCTGGGGTCTTTAAGCATTTTCTGAGTTGTGACACATGGAATACATTGTGAACTTGTGCTAGCCTTCCCGGTAGATCCAATTCAAAGGCTAAACCTCGGTTCTGACTCAGTATCTTGAAAGGTCCGATGTATCTAGGGCTCAACTTTCCCTTTACTCCGAATCTCTGAAGACCTTTCATCGGGCTCACCTTAAGATATACCATATCTCCAACTTGTGGCTCCCAAGTCCTTCTCTTTTGGTCTGCATAGCTCTTCTGTCGACTTTGGGCTATCTTCAGTCTATCTCTTATGATGTCAATGATGTGTTGCTTTTCCTTGACATGATCTGGGTTGAACTCCTTGCTTGATCCAGCTTCATACCAGCATATTGGTGATCTACACTTTCTTCCATACAGGGCTTCGAATGGTGCCATCTTGATGCTGCTTTGGTAGCTATTATTATATGAAAACTCTGCTAATGGCAAGTGTTCTTCCCATGATCCTCCGAAGTCTAGGACACAAGCCCTAAGCATGTCCTCTAGGATCTGGTTAGTTCTCTCGGTTTGTCCACCTGTCTGGGGATGATAGGCGGTACTATAATCTAGCTGGGATCCTAAAGCTTCATGTAGTTGCTTCCGGAACGTCGATGTGAACACTGATCCTCGATCTGACACGATCTTCTTGGGCACTCCATGTTTACTCACGATCTCTTTGATGTAAAGATCAATGAGTTTTTCTCCTTTATCTTGCTGGTTTACCGCTAAAAAGTGTGCACTTTTCGTCAACTGGTCCACGATTACCCATATCATGTCCTTCTTTTTATTGGTCATGGGTAGTCCGGAATCCATTCCTGTCTCCTCCTATTTCCATTCTGGAATGGGTAAAGGTTGTAACTTTCCTGCCGGACTCTGGTGTTCGGCCTTCACTCTTTGGCATGTATGGCACTCCGCCACATACTGTGCTATTTCTCTCTTCATGTTGTTCCACCAGAATAGCTCCTTTAGATCCATGTACATCTTTGTACTTCCCGGATGAATGGAGTATGGTGTTTGATGGGCTTCCCGGAGTATTACTTCCTTGATCTCTGAAATATCCGGAACACAAATCCTCTTCTGGAACCACAATGATCCCATCTCTCCACGGTGAAATTCTGATGGTCTTCCTTCGTCAATCCTCCTCATCTCCTCTACGATGAATGGATCATCTAATTGACCCATGATTATCTCATTCCTGAGGTTGACATTCATTTCATCGGTTACTTGCAAAGCTGATAGTCCTTCGTGAGCTTCTTTCTCCCAAAGTTGTATTTGGGCTTGGCTTATTTCCTTCTTCAACTCCGGTGAAATTTCTGGTTCTATTCCGCCACTACTCTTCCTGCTCAAGGCATCTGCTACAACATTAGCCTTTCCTGGAGTATAATTGATGGTTAAATCGTAGTCCTTGATCAATTCAAGCCATCTTTTCTGCCTCATATTGAGTTCCTTTTGAGTGAAAAAGTACTTGAGACTCTTATGATCCGTATAGAGCTCACACTTGGCTCCATAGAGAAAATGTCTCCAAGTCTTAAGGGCAAAAACAACTGCTGCTAACTCTAAATCATGAGTTGGATAGTTCACTTCATGAGGTCTGAGTTGCCTCGATCCATATGATATTACTTTCCGGTCTTGCATGAGTACACATCCCAATCCATGTTTGGATGCATCACAGTACACGGTGTAATCCTTGCCATCTTCCGGAACTGCTAACACCGGTGCTGTGGTGAGTTTTTCTTTCGGAGTTTGAAAACTCTTCTCACACTCATTAGACCACACGAATGGTGTGTTCTTCCTTAGCAACTTGGTCATTGGTCCTGCTATCTTGGAGAATCCTTCAATGAATCTCCTATAGTATCCTGCCATTCCCAAGAATCCTCGGATTTCCTTGACGTTCTTGGGTGCTTCCCAGTCCAAAACTGAGGCTACTTTGCTAGGGTTGACTGCTATCCCATCCTTGCTAATGACATGACCAAGAAATTCTACTTGATCTAGCCAAAATTCACACTTACTGAACTTGGCATACAGCTGGTGTTCCCTTAGTGTTTGCAACACTATCCTAAGATGTTCAGCATGTTCAGCTTTGTCCTTGGAATAGATCAAGATATCATCGATGAATACGATGACAAACTTGTCAAGACATGGCATGAAGATCTTATTCATGAGATTCATGAATATTGCTGGGGCATTGGTTAGTCCAAAAGGTACTACGAGATACTCATGATGTCCGTACCTCGAGACAAAGGCTGTTTTCGAACGTCTTCCTTCTTGATCTTTATCTCGGTGATAACCGGATCTTAGATCAATTTTGGAAAAGACTCCCGCGCCTCTAACTTGATCAAAAAGATCTTGGATTCTAGGAAGTGGATACTTGTTCTTGATTGTAACATTGTTCAGATTCCTGTAGTCTCCGCACATCCGTCGACCTCCATCTCTTTTATCTACGAAAATCACAGGTGATCCCCATGGTGAGATACTCTCCTGTATGAAGCCTTTCTGTTCCAGGTCATCCAATTGTTCCTTGAGTTCTTTCAACTCTTTAGGCCCCATCTTGTATGGTGCTTTAGCAATCGGAGTTGTTCCTGGAATTAGGTCGATAGTAAATTCTATCTCCCTATCTGGGGGCATTCCAGGTAATTCCTTAGGAAATACATCTTGGAATTCGTTGACAACTGGAATGTCCTCCGGTTTCACCTCCTTCATACTGTTCAACTTCAACTCCACTTCAATCTGAGTATGCTTATCTCCTTGGTAAATGATTCTATCTCCACCTGGGCTTTTCAAAGATACTGTCTTATGGGTACAATCTATAAGTGCGCCATTTTCCTCTAACCAGTTCATACCAAGAATGACATCAATGTCCTTCATCGGTAAAATGAACAGGTCTGCGTCAAACGCACACTTATTGATCATGATGACTTGTCCAGGTTTAGTGTGGGTTACTAATATCGTTCCCCCGCGAAAGTATGGTTATTGGTTTATCTAGTTTATTGCATCTAATCCCATGTTTGATGATGAATTGCTGGGAAATGAATGATGTAGTTGCACCAGTATCAAAAAGTACTTTGCCAGGATGAGTGAGTATCTGAAGCGTACCTATCACTGCTTGATCGGAGTTAATCACCTCCTCCAAGCTGGTACAGTTTAACTTGCCGAAGGGTTTCTTGTTCTTCCAATTCCCTCCGGTGTTTCCTCCTCGGATTCCTCCTCCTCCTGACTGACCTCCTCCATCATTTCTTTTCTTGGGGCAGTCTTTCAGCATATGCCCCTCCTTGCGACAACCAAAGCATATGATCCTTGGCTTCTTACAATCCTTGGCAAAATGTCCTGTGAGTCCACAGCTTCGACAAACTATTTGATTTGCAGTCTGGAATGCTTGGTTCTTCCTACTACCGTAGTAGTTGCTGTTGTTGTTGTTGTTGTTGTTGTATCTTGGCTTGAAACTCAAGCTGGTATTGGGCTTGTTGCTGACAAACCTTTTGGGCTCATATTTGGCCTTCTTCCTCTTCTCCTCCTGCAGTTGCTTGAAGTCATCTTCCAGGGTGATGGCTGCATCCACCAATTCCTGGAACTCTGTTGCTCTCATCATTCTGAGCTGTACTTTAAACTGGGGACTTAATCCCCGCAAGAACCTCTTCTTCTTTTTGTCCTCGGTATTAACCTCCTCAACTGCATACCGAGACAACTTCGAGAATTCCCTGACATATGCCAGAATAGCATTGTCTTTCTGCTCAAGACTCTCAAATTCACGACGCTTCAGTTCCACTATGCTTTCAGGGACATTGGATTCCCTGAACTTCCTTTTGAACTCTTCCCATGTTAATACTTTTTCGGCCGGGTATACGGCTACTATATTATCCCACCAAGATGCGGCAGGTCCACACAACAAGTGTGTAGCATAACGGACCTTCTCCTGGTCGTTACAACCAACAGTATTGAGCTTTCGCTCAGTGTCCATAAGCCAGTCTTTCGCGTCCATCGGCTCGGGCGCGTACGCAAACGAGATTGGCTTTGTATTTTGGAAGTCTGACAAAGTGACTCCCTGATTCTCAGGTCTCTCAACTCTGTTCTGTTGCAGCAGCTCCTGGAAGAATCTATTCTGCTGCTCCAACGTCACACGCTGTCTTTCTTCCATCATCTGCATGTACTGGACAAAGTTCTGCTGCGTCATGGTTGGTGGTGGTGGTGGAAACTGAGTCATGGCTGCTTCATCCGCCTCAGCCTTCTGTCTGGCCTCGCGCTCAATGCGCTGCTCTTCACTCTCCTCACTCGGCGCTCCCGACATATCCCCCTAGTTCTGCAACACAAAGTGGTACTCATAGTTACTCCATGCGCAAGTTTTCTGAGCTCAACTTTGTGCACATAACTAGTCACGCAATGGAAATCAAGAAGCAAATGCAAATCATACAAAACATATACCCTGTATAAACATACATAAGTGGTCTTATTACAATACTCAGTAGCGATGTGAGTATGCAAACTCACTTATTAAAGTATATGTACAAATTATACAAATATTACATACTACAATACATGTGGTACAACTGTATTGTAGTCTCACCTCCCATGGTGGTCTCTAGTCGTGCTTCACTCCCGGTACATCCCAGGCTTCCATCCGGTCGAACGTGAAGTCCTCCCGACGTAATCTGGAACATAGGGTATTCCCGTAGGCTTGTAGTCGGAATCGGATGATGTTCCGAGGGCAAAATCTGTGTTCATGAACTGGTCATTCAGTGCATCATAGTCCACCCATCGGGTGTACTCCCCGGTGACTCCGCCAAAGGTATTCCCACCTTCAGTATCAGACTCAATCAGCATCGGATACCCCTCAATATCTCCTCTATTATACTGATCGTCCTGAAACTGGGTTGTGGCATCATCATTCATCTCAGGATTATACCTAACCGACTCACTGGGATTTCCAGTATCTGCCCAACGCCAACCTGTTGAGTTTTCTATAGGAGTCACGGAACGCTGATGGTTTCCGGATTCCTCGCCACCTTCATAACCTCCATAGGAGTTATTAGGAAAATACCTAGGAGTAATTGGTGTGGTTTGCTGCTCTGGATGGTCAATGCTAATGTAATCACCAGCTGAGTAAACTGGTGTATGCTCCAATCCCTCCAGGGTTCCTTTCCTTTTGTCTCCTCCTTGGGCTCGGTGAACTCTTCTAGCATTGTATCAATTGCTCCCGTCAAATGACGGTTCAACTGAAATAACAATGATAGTAAGTTACGGCTATTGTCCATGTATTTTGCCGCTTCAACTGGTTTGCGTTTGGCGTATTTAAAATGGTTCAGCATGGGATCATCCTCTTCCTCCAAGTGAGGAATGTGGGTGAATTCGGAACCCATAAGCTCTTTCGTCTTATGTTCCCGGATATCGGTTATGGCTCTCATAACAGCCTATGTGGTAGGCTGTGTTGATGGTTCCAGCTTCTCCGCTCGGCATAACTACGCTCATTCCCAAAGATTCGGGAAGTCGTAGCCCTACTCTACACTTTGCCAATACTCGGTCCATCATAGTACCAATATTTCATCACTTGAATTTGGGGATCGCACCCAAATTCAAGTAACATGGCACGTAGAATGTCCGCAAGTCCTCCATCGTATTCACTCAAGTTTGACGTCTTCACTTTCACATTACGTCCCGGGCGTGAACTTGCCATTGTTGGCTATAGAAATAGAAAGAATATAAGATTAGTAATGATGCATCATAATAGAGATAATAAAGAATTATCGCACTAAAACATATGATTGTTTTATTCTCAAGTGAATATACACCATATTTTTAGAGAATTCTTTACTAATCCTATTTGACTCCTAACGTTCGGTCCCATTTACTAGGTTCCAACCTAAGGTCAAAGCTTTTGCTCTGATACCAACTGTGGTGACCCTGCATACCACTGGCATGTTGTAGTATGCCAGCCGTTGATATAACATTCGCGAAGTACCAATCCGCAAATATTACATCCCTCGTAGTAGTACAACGTAACATAGCAGGTCCATAACTCATTCATACATTATTACAAACCATATATACATATCACCTTGGAGCTCCTCTTGGGTCCTAAGAGGTTTACTCCTGGGTTCGAGGCGAACCCAACTTAGCTTACAATATAGAAGTTTCACAAGACTTAACATTTATTCTCTCGAGCAGCTAAGTATAAAGAGTTCGTGCTGCTCGGCTACTACTACTACTACTCGATACTTCTAGGCTTGGTCTCCTCCTGAAGCCTCCCCGGTCCCGTAGACTATGAGGTAGTCTACGCCTTCAATACCTCCAGAGAGGTCTGGTTCTTCGTAGCCGATGATGTCGGCTCCTTCAGGGTTGTCGTTGTCCTCCTCCAGATGGTTCAGCATGGTCTAAGCGTGGGATTTAAGAGTGGTATGAGTACGAGCGTACTCAACAAGTTCATATTAGGAAAGAGGTGTTTAATGCACTAACTACGGCACTGCACCGTAAAGTCCGATACCATGCAGGTTTTGATAACCATTTCTAGAAAAGGTTGTTTTTATTCGTAAGAACTATGTCCGTCAGCCTTCACCGGTTGACTAGAACTTCATGGAGTTCCTTTCCGGCAGCGTTCGCAGTTCCAAATCCCGGAACAAGGAGTGACTGGTCACAATTCGTTACACTCTGCAGAGGTGTGTTTCTTTACCCATAAGAGATCTTAACCTTGGTGCCAACCGGGCAGCTTTCCCGTCCACACTTCCTTTGGTGTGAGGCCCGGTATAAGGTCCTAGTCAATCATGTTCCTCCGCTACCTCGAACACCCACCCGTTGTTGCATGCCCCGACCCTGGTTCCATGTCGGTCCCATTATTCCTGTAGATTTCAAGGTGGACCCCGACCACGACATCAGTGCTGGGCTCTACCATACACTCCTACGCCGGTAGCTGCAACCCATCCTAGACCGCAATACCGTGGGGACTTAGGACTCCCCAGCCTCACCGCTTGCTCCTTCGGGCGACAAGTGTACTACGGACTATGCCGTGGGGACTTAGGACTCCCCGCCCTCACCAGCCTTGCCCCCTTGGATCACAAGTGTACTACGGTAAAGCGCATCCGTTGATGAACGAGAGGTGGAAACACTTTTGACTACTCCGTCCCACTCCGCATCTTATGGTTAACACGGGTATTACGGCACAAGAATCATCGGACGACATTTGTTGTTTAATCCTAGATGGATATAAACCATTGCAATGGAACCTCCACCATATCAACACAATCCATGGTTCCATTGCCCACCACATAGTCATATTCATAGTTATGAAAATAGTGGTTTTGCTTTTTATGCAATAGTGATAAACATAGTACTTTGCAAGTAATTTGGTAAAAATACTCAAATGACATGAGCAAGCGATGAACTTGCCTGAACACTGCAAAGTGTTGCAGTTGGATGGTGTGGACTGACCCTTGTCCTCTGTTTCTGAAAAATAGCATCATTGTCCGATAAGGGCAATGGTTAAAGAAGCAATTATGCATGATTCCAGTTTTAGGGTTTGTTCCCCCCTTTCCGGTATTTATTCTTTTATGTAGAAGGTTAATACTAAGAATAATTTAGGGATACTCTGTTTAGGGTAAAATACAACCTTGAAATGTTGTCAAGGTGTTTTTTATAGTCCAGAGGTATTAATGGACTTATTTTTATTATTTAAAATAGTATGTGTGATTTAAATGATTATTTGAATCAACATATTAAGACTTATTCTTGATGGTTTTCAAAAATTCCCTTTGATATTTTATTCAGGTAGAGAATTTTATGCTGATCTATTTTCATATTTTTAATTATTTTTTTAGAGCTATAATTAATTTTATATGAATTTTTAAAGTTCAGCATTTTTGGTTTAATTGTGAAAAGACACAATTGCCCCTGGGCCCACCTGTCGGTGCAACCCAGTGGGTTAGATCGAACCGACCGGCCTGGTCCGGCTCGACCAGCCCCATTCCCCTCTCTTCCTCTCACGCGCGATCAAACCCTAACCCTAACCCTCTCTGGCGACCTGCGTCGCCTCCGCCGTCGCCGCTTGATTCCGGCGAGATTCGCCGGAACTGGCCCCCGCCATGGTGCGCAATCGACGCGCCCCACGACGGCGGTCAATCCTATCCGCGTCGATCTGACGCGGGCGGCCAGCTGCGCTCGACCCCGACCCCCTCTGGTGCTAGGGTTACGGGATCCGCTCGATCCCGCCATTCCTGGCGCTCCTGGTGCTTGGTCACCGCCCTGGCTCCGCCGCCGTGGTGCGGGTGGTGCCACGGTGCCGCCATGGCCTGGCTTGGCCTGGCGCCGCTGCGCTCCGGCGTGTGCCGCCGTGGCCGCCATGGCCGCGCCTGTCTACTCGACCACAGTAAGTGCGCCATCCCTCTTCTTCTCCTTGTTCTGCTTCTTCTCTTCCTTCTCCTAGCTTGGTCACTGGACTGCCTCTACTCATAGAGGTGTGGCCGTGCCGTGATGTTGCTATGCTTGCTCTGACTGTGTGTATGCCGCTATGCTCTTTGCTGCTGTCATGCATGCTAGCTACTGCTGCTCTTCTAGCTTTGTTCTATGCACTACTGTTGTATCCTATACTCCTACTGTGGCTCTCATGTGATTGCTTATGAGCATTTCTTGCTTGAAACTATCCCTGTGCCTCTGTGCTTGATACTATTATTGCTAGATCATCAAGTGTATTCAATTACTTGCCCTGGCTTGATTATGGTGTGTAATCCTTGCAAATTTGCAAGTGCCAGTGCCTCTGGTATGCCTTCCTGGGTGCTTTATTTCATGGAGATGCTCCACTGAGCAGTAGCCGTGCCTCGTACTGCCTCGTCCCATGATGATCCGTCTATCGGATACTTTGATCTCTAGCTTGTTTGATTATCTGTGATGTATTTGTTCATGTCCTGTGGATGATCTTAGTGTCTGGTTCATGTTTTGATACTATGCTTGGCTGTGGTGATCTGTATCAAGAGCAGGTGATGCTCTGATGATTATTTCTAGCTTGGGAGCAAGTGTGTGCTTCTCTCTGTGATTTAATGGTGCTCAACCAGTGCTGTTTGTGCTTCATACAGGCTGAGCTTGTGGGTGTTGGTGCTTATCTAAGCATCAGTGGATGCTTGCAATGATCCATTGGATCATCTGCAAGATCCAGTGCATCAGTAACTTGCCTATTTCATTTATCTGTTTAGCTTTGATTCACTAAGTAGATAAATGATGTGAACTGCTCTGCAGTTATGATCATTTCATTGATTTTGGTAGGGCTAGATGGATGCCAACACTGGTAGCCCTCCTTTTGAACCCAACGAGGTAATGATATTCTTTCAGTATTATTGGTTTTGTGGTTGAGGTGGCCTCAACAGTCAATCCTGGCTGTTCAGGAAGCTCCCACACCTGTTGGCTTGGGTTGCATGGACAGTTGCTTTCTGGCCTGACCAAATTTGGTTGCCAGAGCTTTTGGTGTTGACAAATACTTGCAGTAGATCAATTATCTCTGCATTTCTGATGGTTTTCAAATGGGCTAGTGTTGACTGGTTATGCTTGGGTAAGTTTCTGGGATGGTTTTCTTTCCTGTTTCCATCTGGAAGATGCTACCACTATACTGGTTGGCATAACCATGGTCATGGGCTTGATTGATCCCTGGGCTTTGCCATTTATACCAGGTTACACTTGGTCTATGACCAAGTGATGATCAAAACAGGGTTACCCCACCCTTCTGTGTGCTTGAGCTCATGCTTGTGCAATCTATGAACAAAACCATCTGGGTTGTTCATGATGGTGTGTATACCTCACTCCAGCTCCTAGAATGGTTTGTTGGTGTAGAGGATTGCTTCTAGTTGGTTGGTTTGCTTTAGTGATGCCCTGGTGCTTGCCCTGCTCCTCCTGGTGAGCTTGTGAAGCTTGCTTTGGTTCTTTGGTGATCTTGGACAGGTTGAACAGCAGTACTGTTCTTCCTGTTCTTGTGTTTGTGATTTCTGGTGAACTTACCCAGCTGCTGTCGATGAATGATCTAGGGTTCACTGTTGGAGAGGCTTTTATATGTTTGTCCTTTGTTTCCCTGGTCGACAGCTCCTGCTCTCCTCTTGGTGACTCACTGTGTGTGTGTGCTGCATGCACACAGCCTTGTGAGCAGTCTGGCTGTGTGTGTGTGCAGATACTCTGTATCTGGCTTTGTCCTTGGCTGTGGCTGGATCAGCTCGGCAGAGTTGATCATATCTTCCAAATTTTCATTTCTTTGCTAACCTGCCAAGTGGCAATGCCACTTGGCTTAATACTTGTTTTATTTTCTTTGTGTTTGTTTTGTTTGTGTGCAGGGATCAAGAAGTTAATCAAATGGACATGAAGATTACCAAATTCAAGATCATATTGTAGTTTAGGATAAATTTTACTTACTTGTAATTTTCCTTTTCTTTTCCTATTTTATCAATTCTTGTAATGTGTTGTAATATTCATTTATTTCCATTATAAATATTGTAAAGACCTTGTATATTGTGTGATGATCAATAAAGCTCAAGGTTTTCTCTAATGAGCTTTATTTATTATGTGTATTATTTATTACTCTTAATTACTTAAAATTGTTTATTGAATTATCTCAAGTTTGAATTATGAGATATTAACTTGATGTTTGAATTTGAAATTCAAATTCAAATTTGGTTTGAACTTAATCATCCATCTTAACTTAGAATTCAATCATGCAACTTAAATTGGTGATTCAAACTCTCCCCTCTCAACTCAAAACCCTAATCTAGTTAAGCGAGATGCAAGTTTGTCGCACTCTCGAAACCCTAACCCTGTAAGGTGTCGAGAGAGAAACTTGCCCCCCCTTCGATGCAGTTTTTGTTTAAAAGCGCGAAATTACCCCAGAATTTGCAATGCAATGCACATCCCTTTCTAAAATCTACCCCTCGATCGTCTCTAAACCTGGGACATTACACCGGAGCCGGAGTTTGACCTGACGGCGGCGTACGAGGCCCTCGCCCCACTGTGGTGAGACGCGAGGGATTGGGACTTCTCTGTCGGGTCGGAGGACGACGAGTCCTTGACCGACGGGGAGGACAACCTCCAATTCCTCATCGACGGGGAGTTGGAGGAGGAGAGTGATGACGACGCCTTCTCTTGGGGCGCGGACATCTCCTCCGACGAGGAGGAGAAGGAAGTGGAGGAGGACACCTCCTCCAACGAGTACCCGCCGGTGAAGCGCTTCCGCGCAGGGTCGGAGGACGACGATGATGACGACGACGAGGAGGAAGAAGCCCCTACCGGCGGCTTCAGTAGCGACAAAGACGTCGCCAGCAGCAGCGCCGACGGCAGCCACGTCGGCGACGACGAGGGCAGCGACGGCGAGGGCAGCACCGGCCCTTAGATTAGGGACTACTAGTATAGGGCTAGCAGTAGCAATTTAGGTAGTAGTTCATCCTTTTGAGAGCAATCGGCTCTTACTTGTAAAAAACCCTCTTATCAATGAAGAATGCTTCCCAATTTGATTTTTCTGATTGTCCAATTCGAATTTTCCGATTGTCAAAGTAGGTCAACGCACAAAGAGCCGATGGCAACGCATCGGTCTTAATCATAAAACGCTAGCAGAGCCAGACTCCGTTAGACAGGTCCAAACGGACATTCCCCAAATTCAAACGGCAACCTGTGACCCTCATCCAAAAGACCAAACTTAGATCCCCAATTTCCCAACGAAATTCACCTCGCGGCAACGCGAATCCCAGATCCCCAACCGCGCAGGTTTATCCCCGCCGGCGCATCCGATGGCGGAATCATCCAACGCCAACGCAACAGTCTCTGGCCTGAAGGTAATCTCTAACTGCCCCTCACATCCGAGCATAATGTTAGAATTGGTAGTAAACATCTGAATTAATGCCTTATTCCACCATTAATTTTAGGTTTCGATATTCTGTTGCCGCATCCTTCTCTTCCGGACTCTCTTTGCCTTGGCCCCGTACTCGTCGAGGGTCCCGCTCGTTTGATTTCTTGCGAGGCTCGTAGAATCCCTTTCGTGAGCCGGGATTTAGATCTAACTTCTTGGGCCGACCGCTTCGAGCCCGGCCTAACCCTCCCGAAGATTGGGTTTCCTGGTACAAGAGAGTATCCAAAACTTATCAATCCACATGGGAAACCACGAGAATAGCCGATTCTCTTTCCTTATCATTGTCTCCCCTCGAGAAGCATGAAAACCTTCTAAAAACCATCGGCTACTTCCGGTCCGATGCTCGAATCGCTTCAGGTTTGGCCACGGCCCCATGACACCAACTCTGCTAGATGTGGTAATGATCACTGGCTTGGACATTACATCCCCCAGCCCCTTTGCTTTTATGCTGCCAAGGGTCCCTTTCAAGCTCTCTTCCAAAACAGAGTGCACAAACTGGGGTGCTTACCTTCGTCGCCACATGAAAAATAAAGGCCCTGTAACAGAGAAAGAACACACGACCTTCCTAAATTTCTGGTTGGAACACTTCATATTCTGTGGCCCTTCACTCGCTCCGACCAAGAATTATCTCCCCTTGGCCTATGAACTTGCCAAAGGCACCCAGCTTGGCATCGGCAAACTGTTCCTTGGAGAGGTCTATCGATACCTCCAACTAATGTCTGTCAAACTATATTCCCAAAGAACAGTCAAAACAGGAGGTCCCTGGTGGTTTATTCAGCTATGGGCTCAGCTGTATTTCCAGAACCATATCCCAAACTTCCCACTTTTGGCTACTCGCACCTTTCCAGATACTAACGGGAAGCAGATCCGATGCATGAGCTACGGCCAAGCTCTGTATAGCCTTCCAGGTAGCAAACTGACCCCCAAAGAAGCATCAAAGTGGTTCAGCATTTTCTTCCACGGCCTGGATAATCCTCTCTTCTTTCCATACACGGAATCTGAGAATTTTGAGAACCCAGTCTCCTTCAGGCTAGACAGCTTTGCCATTGACACCAGCACCCGGCAATTGTATTCCAGCATGATCCGTCCCTGCTTCCTTCCAGTTGGCATGAGCACATCAAACAGGATCATCAAACCTGGTTATGAATCGTACCAGCCGGTCGTAGCGGCCCGGCAGTTTGGTCTTGGGCAGGTGTCTCCTCATTTCTTCCTCCACCACTTAACAGAGAGCAGAGCTGACCTGCCCGATATCCTCACCGGTCAGAGGTGTTACTCCTTCTTTGACGCTCTGGCCATCCCAATCCCTAACAACCTCTCTTTTACCTCGACAACCGACGGTTTTGAGACTTGGTGGTCAATGTGGAAAACTCATGCCTTCAGGAGAGCTCTGGGACCGTTGCTGAAACAACTTGATGCTGAATACATCATCCCCGCAGAACAGGTACTACCACTCGTAGATTTTCTTGAAGTGGCTTACAATGATTATTATAACCTTGCTCTGCCTCCCTGCAGCAACAAGATGGTCCAGAACCTACACATGCCGACGGCTCCCCCTTTGAGTTCTTCCCACCGGCTCCTATGGTCCTCTTCTGCAAAAACTCGCCACCCTTGAAAAAGGTCGTGATGCAGAGCCAGCCGATTTCACCAAAATCGGCTTCCAAGAGCAAAGTATCTTCCGGGCCAGCTACCCCTCGAGCCTCAACCAAGGCGAGAACGTCGGTAAGGAAAGTAGCCGCCAGGAAAACTTTGAAGCGCCGGAGCCCTTCTCCAAGCCAAGAGAGCTTGCACGTACGTTGATCCATGCCTTGATTGATTCCGTCTATCCTCATGGGCTTCTGCCAACATGCTTGCGTTTACTAACTCTTTTTTATGTATAGGCTTCCACCGAAGACAACTCGAGTGAGGAAACACCATCCCATCGAGGGGATTCGAGCTCGGACACCTCTCGGGAAAATCACCACACGAGCCGCCAGATTTGCCACCATCGGCTTCCAGGAAAAGGCCGGTTCCCGAACCTGTTGCCCCCCAAGCTCCAATCAAGGCGGGGCAGGGTGTGAGCCTCAAGAGGGCTAGAAAGGAACCGCAAGCCCCTT
This sequence comes from Lolium rigidum, assembly GCF_022539505.1. Lineage (NCBI taxonomy): Eukaryota > Viridiplantae > Streptophyta > Magnoliopsida > Poales > Poaceae > Lolium > Lolium rigidum. Next base: position 33,702,599 of record NC_061512.1, read on the forward strand.
CATCAAACCAAGAGGCTTCAACTGTAATTAACCTCCATACCCTTCCCGGCTCATCTTTCGTGCTAATCCATTTTTGTTCATGTCGGCTAACCATTTCCTTTACAGCCTGATAACACTTCCAGTGGAGGAGTCGAGGAAGTACAGATGCCCTCCGCGAACCTGGATCCAGGAGTCTCTGCCGTTGACAAGGTCGCCGATTTGGCCAAGCCCCCAGCAGAACCCCAAGAGCCGATCACCTCATCATCGGCTGTCCCCCTGGTCACGGGAGAGGTATACTCCTCTCGTTTGGCTTGCCCTTCCCTTTTACTGTATACTGACGCTGTTTCTATTTGTCAGGGTTGTGACCTTGCAGGCTTGCTGACGTTCGACCCTGAATCCATCAAACCAGATCCTTTGACGGCATGCGATGAGCCACGATCCAGCACTGTCCTATGCCAATTCCAGCGTCTCAGAGCATTGCTTTCTTCCCCGATCGAGACGTTGGTCGAAGACCCCGAGGAAGTGAAGAGTGTCCTTGAAGAAATCAAGCACCACCTCCCGGTAACGTTGCAGGTGAAACTTTGGCCAGTTGTGACTCTGTCTGTTTACGGGTCCAGGGTGAAGTTAGCTCGTCAGAGAATCAATCTACGCCACGCCCAACTCCCATTGAAAGTCGATATAGTAGATAAATGTCGGCGGCTTAATGAGAAAAAGGCGGTCTTGGATGCCAAAACTGACACCTCTGTCAGCACCGCAGAACTTGAGACCTTGCGAAAGGAATTGGCGAACCTTGAAGAGAGGGTTCGGGCAACTAAACAGCTTATTTATGATAAGGAAGCTCTTATTGCCCGCTCCCAAGAGGAAGCAGAAGGCCTCAAAGCTCAACTGAAAACTGATCTGGCAGAAATATGTGCCCTGAACAAACAGCTGGTGATGGCCGAGGACGAAGATGACGAGGCCGAGATCGCCGAGGTGGATCGTGTCCGTGCTGACGCCCTCCGTGCCTTCGAGGCATTCCTTCAGTAGAGCCTACCCATGTAACTTGATACCAGTTTGTACCTCTGCTCGCAACAGTTTGTACCTCTGTTTGTAACAGTTTGTACGTCTGCTCACAACATTTTGTACCTCTGTTCGTAATAATTTGTACTTCTAGAGTCGATGGCTGTGCCTCGGCTTTTTAGTCTAAAGTCGATGTCTGTGCATCGGCTGTGCCTTGCGTCCTGTTGCTTTGTATTATTTTTTACTGGCCGATTTCACGCATCGGCCCCCATATTTCACTCGTCCATCATCCCACATCCTTGGGAAATATTTCTTTTGATGCTGGCCATTGACAGTCCACCGCGAACTTCGCACCCTTGTATCTTATCCGTTTAGGTGCCCCCGAGCCGAATCTTTCAAGTAATTGAAGATATCGGCTCTCCAGTCATCTGATTCCAGGGACTGTACCTGAACATTGCTTTTTATTTTTTGGGGCTGATCGCAGGGATCGGCCTTGCCACGTACGTCCATTGACTTTGGTCTTGCTACTCTGTCAGGCTGGTGGATAAGACCAGCCTCACCCCGTTTTTTGTAGCCTCGATGCGCTCACAGCCGTCCAAACTGACTCCAGAGATTGGCTCTTGGTCGTCTGCGTCCCAAATATTCATGCCAGCTATCGAGAACTCGATCGAGTCATCTGCATGAACGACCTCCACTTCATCTCCATCCCATCGTATCAGGCATTGGTGCATTGTGGATGGAATGCAGCAGTTGGCGTGAATCCAATCCCTTCCTAGCAGGACAGCGTAGGTACTTTTGCTGTCGACGATGAAGAACGACGTAGGGATTGTTTTTTGGCCCACGGTTAGGTCCGCATTCAGAACGCCTCGCGCTTCTGATGCTTGGCCGTTGAAGTCGCTTAGTGTGACGTTGGTTTTGATCAGATCTTCGGTAGAGAGTCCCAAACGCCGTAGCATGGAGTATGGCATTATGTTGACTGCCGCTCCCGTGTCAACCAACATCTTGCCGACAGGCTGCCCATTGATATAACCTCTTAGGTACAGGGCTTTCAAATGTTTGTAGCTCCTCTCTCGTGGCTTTTCAAAGATAACTGGCCGTGGGCCGCAGTCAAACTGAGCTACTGGCACTTCTTCGGTTCTTGGAGCACAAAACTCTGACGGAAGTATGAACACCATGTTTGTGCCAGCCGATGCCTTCGCATTGGCTTTTGTTTGTTTGGGGCGCCATTCTTTCTTCTGTGGACGCATCTCTGTCTCCAACGTTTGCTGAATTTTCACGGCCAGGTCGGGCCGAGCTTTCCTCAACGTGTACAAGTACTGCGCCTCGGCTTCCTCCAAGTTACGTAGCCGCTGAACCCTACGCTTTTGGGAGTGACTGAGTCCATCAGGGCACCACCTTGGCCGGTGGTATCTATCTTCTTCTTCATCTTCTGACTCCTCGAAACCTTCCCCTCGAGATGACTCAGCTCGCCTGCTCTGAGATGGGAGAGGCCCTAGACGCTTGAACACTGAAACGTCTCCCGTGTCCTTCTTCTGCTGTCTACACTCCGGACAATTGTCGACTGTGGGCAATCGGCTTATTCCCGAATCCCAGCAGTGCTTAAAGAAAGGACAATCCCAGTGTCTGTCCAGGTCTTCCTGCTCTCTTGACTTCCCCTTGGCGCGGCGCTCATTACCTTCGTCGTCTTTATTATATCGACGATATTTTCTGCTGTCTCGCATCGGACCGACGATATCTTTCGTCATCTATATCATACCGCCGACGCTCGGTCGTACCGATGCTCATATTTGTTAAGGAGGTGTGCGAGAGTGGCCGTTGATACCGCACGCTTCTCGGCTTCTTCCTCGGTGACGTACCTCCTATCATCATATCGGGGCCGGTCGCGTGGGCCGGCCTCCTCCTTTTCCTTGCCACGGGAGTGACCGATTTCTTCTTTGTCGTTGCCATGGTGGTGTACAGGCCCTGCCATGTTAACCTCGAATGAGAAACCTGGCTGATGCCTCGTGGAGTGATTGAGTTCCACCATGTTGACGCCAGGAAACGGTTGCGTGTCTACTTTCATGGCAAACTGACCAAGGATCAAACGACCTTGTTCTATCGCCGTTTGGATCTGCCGACGCAGCTCTTTGCAGTCATTGGTGACATGGGTGAACGAGTGATGCCACTTGCAGTACGGTCTCCCGTTCATTTCTTGCGCCGTAGGGATTTTATGGCCTTCGGGTAACTTCAGCTGTTTTTCCTTAAGCAATAAATCGAAAATTTGCTCAGCTTTGCTTATATCGAAGTCAAACCCTTTTGCAGGCCCTTGTTGTTTCACCCATTTGCAGGACACGGGAGCTCCCCCCCGAGCCCATTCAGCTACAGCTACCTCCTGGTCTTCAGAGTCTTCAATGTCATCTGTCTCGACCAGGCCGATCGGGCGTTTGAACTTATCTTGGTACAATTCTGGGTGGCGCTGCTCATACAATGTTAATTTCTGGACCAAGTGCGCCAGTGAATTGTAGTCCACCTGGAAAGTCAGATCCTTGAATGGCGCTGCGAGGCCTACCACTGCCAGATCGACTGCTTCTTTCTCAGTTAAACGAGCCGAATAACATCGGTTCTTGACAGTCCTAAAACGCTGAATGTACTCCGACACCGTTTCTCCCCGCCTCTGCCGCACCTGCGCCAGCTCGGCAATGCCAGCCTCGGTAGCTTCTGAGTGATATTGCACATGAAACTGCTCTTCCAGTTGCTTCCACGTCCGGACTGAATCTGGTGGCAACGAGGTGTACCACCCAAAGGCTGGTCCTGTGAGAGATTGCGCAAAGAACCTTACGCGCAACGGGTCCGATGCTGAAATCATGCCCAACTCGTGCCAAATATCGGCTCACATGCTCAATTGAGCTGGACCCTTCCGATCCATTGAACTTTGAGAACTCGGGGAGCCAATACTTGGGTGGCGAGTGGAATCAAATCATATTCGTTGGGGTACGGCTTGGAATAGCCGATTGTTCTCGTTTTTGGGAGGATGCCGAACTGGTCTCTCAAGATTGTACTGATTTGTTCCACTGTATGAGCTGCAGGGGCTGGGATTTCATGACTCGTTCCGGTGGCATATTTAGCTAGCCACGCCTGTTTATCAGCGTCTGCTCCAGAGATCCCTCCTGCTGCAATCTGGTTCGTGCGCGCCAAGTTATTGCAGTCAGGCACGTACGTGCACACGTATCCATGCGGGATTTCTTTGGGTGGCTCATATAGGAATTGGCAATCGCCATGATCGCCTCCAACCTTGTAGACGATGTATGCCGGTGAACCCTGTGGCTCTGGAGCGGCAAGCGTGAATGGCAGCTGCGGTCTGGTCTGGAACGGTATTTCTCCCTGGTGAGTCCCTAGGGTAGGTCCTGACGGAGAGTATTGATGCTTCATGATTTCCTGAACCACGCGAACCGCAACGCGCTCGAAACTGTTCACCAGGCTCTCAGAATGACGGTGTAGAGAATGAGCCACCGTGTAATTAACTTCCTGGCGCAGATCTCTGGTGCGTTCCTCTGAAGGGAGAGACAGGTCTACTTCATCGAGAACGCCTTCAGGTGAGAATCCCTTCCACCTGATGCTATGTGTACGGGTCCTCTCGAAAGAGCCGATGAGATCGGCTTCGAAAAGAGCTTTGACCTCATCATATTTCGTCTTGTGATCATCAGGAAGCTCCTCGTACATGATCGGTGCATCCGCCATCCCAGCTGCAGATGTTGACGCAGTTGTCGTAGAATGTCCCACCGGTCGTGCCAGAATGTGTTGCCTGCCAAAACCCACCGGCGAGCAGCGACGGGCAACACGGAGAGCCGGGAGGCTCCCAGGACCGCTGGTGGGCCCTGGTCCCTCGGGCGACGGCCCGCAATGCTCCGGCACACGTCCTGGCTATTGCAAGGGCGTGCCACCTGACCTATACCTGGTCAGGAAGGTGTTGGATTGCTTCAATTAGTTTCCTGCATGGCGTACACGTAAACATTAAATGAGCCTCGATCGGCTCTCGAGTTACCCCGTGAATCGGCTCAAAGAGCTGATTAACCCATGGTTCATAATGGATCTACAATGACATGGGGATCCTCGCTTTATCAAGACCGAGTTAAATCGATCTACGATAGTTTAGGGCTTTCACCGCATAACCGGAGCATCCCGCACGTAATTGAGCCTGGCAGATACGAAAGATAACAGAAAACTAGTCCTAGAAGAGGCCTAAAAACCAACACAGAGTTGATTCCCGGAACATCCCTTCTGGGATCGGCAAACCGTACCGTACGCACTGCTGGATCATTCAATCCGTTTGCAAGGCCTAATCATGCGGATATCAAACTAATCCTTGAAGAACAAGGAGCAACCATAACAGATCAGATCTACTAAATAAAGATGAAGCAAGATGCTGCCCTTTCACCTAAGATAGGTGTAAGGGCAGCTAGATGTTGAGGGGCAGCATAACTAAGCAAACATATCAGAAAAGTATCAATGTAAGCCCCAAAACATCTATGATAGCAGTGTTACTCGCCATCAACAAGGCTTCAAGCACGAGCAACACAAAACAACGAATAAACCGATATCGCCTAGATCGCAAGATGCGATCTAGGCAGCATGACGCTTACCCGAAGAAACCCTCGAAACAAGGGGTGGCGATGCGCCTAGATTGTGTTTGTTGTGAACGTGATCGTCCTCCTTTCTCAATAACCCTAGATACATATTTATAGTCCGTGGACTTGTATCTTTGGAATAAACCTAACTGTGTACGAACCAAACTCTATCTCTTAATTCTAAACTAACATGCGATCTACCATAAAGTACAGATACACGGGCAATCTAGCCCAAATTCTCATACGAGGCCGATTCAGAAACACTTTATGTGCATATCCTTCAAGCCCATCTCAATCACGGCCAATCTTCTGATTTGGCTAAAATCTGGTGATAACACTTCTCTAACAATATGCATACTCAAACCATTTAATCATGAGAAATCTCCCTTACTTCAGACAAGACGAACATGCATCGCAACTCACATGATATTCAACAAAGTAAAAAGTTGATGGCGTCCCCAGAAACATGGTTACCGCTCAACAAACAACTTATAAGAACTAAGATACATAGCAACATATTCATTACCACAATAGTTTTTTAGGCTACTTTCCCATGAGCTATGTATTGCAAAGACAAGGAATGAATTTTTAAAAGGTAGCACGCAAGCAATTTACTTTGGAATGGCAGAAAAATACCACATATAGGTAGTTATGGTGGACACAAATTGCATAGGTTTTGGCTCAAGATTTTGGATGCACGAGAAGCATTCCCTCTCAGTACAAGGTTTAGGCTAGCAAGGTTGTTTGAAGCAAACACAAGTATGAACCGGTACAGAAAAACTTACACAAGAACATATTGCAAGCATTATAAGACTCTACACTTTCTTCCTTGTTGTTCAAACACTTTTACCAGAAAATATCTAGACCTTAGAGAGACCAATCATGCAAACCAAATGTCAGCAAGCTCTACAGTAGTTCTCCACTAATAGATTTAAACTACATGATGCAAGAGATTTAAACATGATCTATGAGAGCTCAAAACAATTGCCAAGTATCAAATTATTCAAGACAATATGCCAATTACCACATGAAGCATTTTCTGTTTCCAACAAAATAACAATCAATGCTGAGGCTTTCAGCTTTCGCCATGAATATTAAAGTAAAACGAAGAACACAAGTGTTCAAATGAAAAAGCGGAGCGTGTCTCTCTCCCACACAAGGATGTTTAGGATCCAATTTTATTCGGAGAATGAAAATAACAAAACGAAAATAAAAGCACACAGACGCTCCAAGTAAAGTACATAAGATGTGACGGAATAAAAATATAGTTTCACTAGAGGTGACCTGATAAGTTGTTGATGAAGAAGGGGATGCCTTGGGCATCCCCAAGCTTAGATGCTTAAGTCTTCTTGAAATATGCAGGGATGAACCACGGGGCATCCCCAAGCTTAGACTTTTCACTCTTCTTGATCATACCATATCATCCTCCTCTCTTGATCCTTGAAAACTTCCTCCACACCAAACTCAAAGCAATCTCATTAGAGGGTTAGTGCATAATCAAAAATTCACATGTTTAGAGAGGACACAATCATTCCAAACACTTCTGGACATTACCCAAGGCTACTGAAATTTAATGGAGCAAAGAAATCCAATCAAACACAGTAAAAGAGGCAATGCGAAATAAAAGGCAGAATCTGTCAAAACAGAACAGTCCGTAAAGACGAATTTTTTAGAGGCACTTAACTTGCTCAGATGGAAAAACTCAAAACTAATGAAAGTTGCGTACATATCTGAGGATTACGCATGAAATTTCGCAGATTTTTTTGATTCTTCTACAGAGAGAAAAACGTGAATTCGTGACAGATAATAAATCTGTTTCTGCGCAGAAATCCAAATCTAGCATCAACTTTCTATTAGAGACTTCACTTGGCACAACAACGAGATAAACATGATAAGGAGAGGTTGCTACAGTAGTAACAACTTCCAATACACAACAAAACAGTAGCAAAATAAAAACATGGGTTATCTCCCAAGAAGTGCTTTCTTTATAGCCATTAAGATGGAGTAATTTTAATGATGCTCTCGCAAGAAATAAGAGTCGAAGCAAAAGAGAGCATCTAGAAGCAAATTCAAAACACATTTAAGCCTAACCCGCTTCCTATGCATAGGGATCTTGTACACAAATAAATTCATGAAGAACAAAGTGGCAAGCATAGGAAGATAAAATACGAGTAACTTCAAAATTTTCAGCATGTAGAGAGGTGTTTTAGTACCATGAAAATTTCTACAACCATATTTTCCTCTCTCATAATAATTTCCAGTAGCATCACGAACAAACTCAACAATATAACTATCACATACATCATTCTTGTCATGATCCACATGCAAAAAAGTATCATTACTCTCCACATAAGCATAATCAATTTTATTAGTAATAGTGGGAGTAAAACTATCACAACCATCATTGTAATCATCATAAATTGCAGGCATGGTATAATCATAATAAACTTTATCCTCCATAGTAGGTGGCACCAAAATACCACTATCATTACAATCATCATAAATGGGAGGCAAAGTATCATCAAAGAAAATTTTATCCTCAAAACTTGGGGGACTAAAAATATCACAACCAGCTTCCCCAAGCTTAAATTCTTCCATAGCATTAGCAATAATAGTGTTCAAAGAGTTCATGCTAATAACATTGCTACAACTATTTTGCAAACAAAGTTCCATGGGTTTTTTTAATTTTCTCTTCAAACACATCATGTCCTAATTCAAGATAAAGTTCATAAAGATCTCTAATTTTTTGTTGTTTTCCATTAAGCCTAACTAGTGAAAATAAAAACAACAAACAAAAAGATATAATTGCAGAATCTAAAGGAAATAGCTTCGAGCACTCACACACCGGCAACAAGTGCTAGGAAATAGCTTAGTAGTCGGAGGATGTGAATACCTTTTACCTTACCTCCCCGACGAACGGCGCCATAAAATAGCTTGATGTCTACGTGTGCTTCTATTCTTGTAGACAAGTGTTGGGACTCCAAGAGCAGAGGTTTGTAGAACAAGCAGCAAGTTTCCCTTAAGTGAATCACCCAAGGTTTATCGAACTCGTGGAGGTAGAGGTCAAAGATATTCCTCTCAAGCAACCCTGCAATTAAGATACAAGAAGTCTCTTGTGTCCCCAACACACCTAATACACTTGTCAGATGTATAGGTGCACTAGTTCGGTGAAGAGATATTAAAACGCAGATGATATAGATGGTGTTAAATGGTAATTGCGATCTGAAGTAAATATTGCAGGAAGTAAAGATGCAGTAAAACAGTAAATAAGCGATGTTTGCAGTATTTGGAAACAAGGCCTAGGGATCCTACTTTCACTAGTGGACACTCTCAACATTGATCACATAATAAATAAATAACTTCTCCTCACTTGTGCTACTTTCAAACACTCTCTTGTTGGATAACAAACACCATTCATTGTGTAGGGCTACAAGAGCTCCCTCAAGCCGGAGTAAACAAGCTCCACAACATCCGGAGTTCATATTAAAGTAACCTCTAGACTGCATAATAAACCGTTGCAATTTAGACCGAGTACTAACATAGCATACACACTGTCACCAATAGCTATGAAAGGGGGAATAGATCACATCAATACTATCATAGTAATAGTTAACTTCATAATCTACAAGAGATTACAATCATAACCCATGCCAAGTACTACATGATGCACACACTATCACCTTTACATCATGGAGGAGGAATAGACTACTTTAATAACATCACTAGAGTAGCACATAGATTAATAGTGATACAAAGATCATGATCACATAAAGATCACACCATGGGAGAGAGAGATGAACCACATAGATACTGGTAGATCCCTCAGCCTCGGGGGAGAACTACTCCCTCCTCATCATGGGAGACAGCAACGGCGATGAAGATGGCGGTGGTGTCGATGGAGATGACTCCGGGGGCAATTCCCCGTCCCGGCGGCGTGCCAGAACAGAGACTTCTGTCCCCCGAACTTGGCTTCGCGATGGCGGCGGCTGCGTAACTTTTCTCGTATCATGGCTGATTGATTTAGGGTTTTCGTGACGGGGAGACTTTATAGGCGGAAGGGTGGCCTCGGAAGGGTCTCGAGGGGCCCACACCATAGGGGGGTGCGCCCCCCCCTTGGCCGCGCCGCCATGTGGGGTGGGGCCCCCTGGGCCCCCCTCTAGCCCCTCTCCGGCTCCCTATGTCCGTCTCGGCAAAATAAGAGGTTCGGCTTTTGTTTCGTCCAATTCCGAGAATATTTCCTGTGTAGGATTTCTGGAACCAAAAACAGCAGAAAACAGGAACTGGCACTTCGGCATCTTGTTAATAGGTTAGCTCCAGAAAATGCATAAAAATGATATAAAGTGTGAACAAAACATGTAGGTATTGTCATAAAACTAGCATGGAACATCAGAAATTATAGATACGTTGGAGACGTATCAGGTGTCCACAGGTTCCTTCATGTATCTCGCGTAAAAGGGCTTTTCCATCGTCGATAGCAATGCACCTCTGGAAGATGCCGGAAATGCTACGCTTGTACAGTTCTCCGCTAACCACAGTAAAGGCCTTTGACCGTCTCACGATTCGTCTGGCTTCCACTGGATCCTCTGGTAGCTGTTGTTTTATAAAGTATTCCAAAAAGGGTTTGGTCCACAGAGGTTCGAGTAAGAGAACCTGTTCGGCAGATTGAGGTGGAGCTCCCTAATCGTTTTGCTGCGGTCCTGCTTCTGGAACGTCATCCGAAAACTTTGGAGGTGCGGGCGCTTTCTCCTTTATTGATCGTTGCGTAATGACCTCGTAGAATACCCCATCTGGGATAGGGGAACACATGGAGCCGATATTTGCCAAAGAGTCGGCTTCCTCGTTGCTGGCTCTGCCGATGTGCTTGAGCTCACACCCTTCGAACTTGGCTTCCATGTTCTGGTACAACTGGTGGTAGGCAATCATGTTGTCACTGACCGCGTCGCATAGGTTCATCGACTGTTGCACTACCAAGTTTGAGTCTCCATAGATTTCCAAACGGGTAGCTCCACATGCTTTTGCCATCTTCATTCCGTGTAGCAGTGCTTCGTACTCTGCTTCATTATTTGTTGGTAAAGAAAAGTTCATACGCAAAATGTACTTCATCTTGTCTCCCTACGGCGATATCAATATCACTCCTGCTCCAGCGCCCGTGCTCTGCTTTGACCCGTCAAAGTACATCGTCCAAGAGCCAGACATATCGGGTGCCGCTGGCGTCTGCGACTGAATCAAATCGGCCACGAAGTCTGGGAGGATTTGAGATTTTATCGTTGTTCGGTTGACGTAAGTTATGTCGTGAGGTGCTATCTCGATGGCCCACTGGGACACCTGACCCGTCGCCTCTGGGTTGGTGAGTATATTTTTCAGCGGTGCCTCACTTACCACGACAATCGGGTGCTCCGTGAAATAGTGGCGCAGCTTGCGAGCTGTTCTCCATACCGTGTATGCTAACTTCTGGTGATGAGGATATCTCTGTTTTGCTGGCGTGATCACTTCGCTGAGGTAATAGACCGGTCTCTGCACGCCATGGACATTTCCTGCTTCTTCCCGTTCAACGACTAAAACGCTGCTGAAGACTTGCACCGTTGCTGCTATGTACATAAGCAATGTTTCTTTTTCATGCGGTGTGACAAGTACTGGAGATGTCGACATAATCCTTTTTAGGTTGTCGAAAGACTCTTGTGCTTCATCAGTCCACTCGAATTTTTCTGACTTTTTCATCAGGTTGTAAAAGGGCAGAGCTTTCTCTCCTAGCTTGGCGATAAACCTGCTGAGTGCCGCCAAACGTCCTGCCAATTGCTGCACTTGATGCAGATTCTTTGGCGGCTCCATGTCGAGTATAGCTTTGATTTTAAAGGGGTTTGCCTCTATCCCTCTGGCTGAGATAAAGTATCCGAGTACTTGTCCTCCCGGCACCCCGAAGAAACACTTCTTCGGGTTTAGCTTGATTTTGTATCTATCGAGGTTGTCGAAAGTTTCTCGCAGATCGTCGATGAGTGTGGCGGCATGCTTCGTCTTCACGACGATATCGTCAATGTAAACATCGATATTCCTTCCAATCTGCTCTCCAAGGCAAGCTTGCATACATCGCTGATAAGTTGCTCCTGCATTTTTCAGCCCGAAGGTCATGACGTTGTAACAGAGAACGCCGTGCGGGGTGATAAATGCGGTCAACTCCTGGTCCTCCTTTTTGAGCTTGATCTGATTGTACCTGGAATATGCATCGAGAAAGGAGAGACGATCACACCCTGCCGTGGAATCGACTATCTGATCAATTCGGGGTAACGGGAAGTGATCCTTAGGGCAATGCTTGTTTAGGCTCGTGTAATCGATACACATGCGAAGAGCGGTTGTGTCCTTCTTCGGTACCATGACTGGATTGGCCACCCATTCGGCTTCCTTGAGCTCCCGAATAAATCTGGCTTTGCGGAGCCGACTGACTTCTTCGCTGATGGCCCTTCTTTGCGGCTCTGAGAATCGGCGCATTGACTGCTGTACTGGTTTGGCTGTTGGATCAACATTAAGGGCGTGCTCAGCGAGTTCCCTGGGAATACCTGGCATGTCGGATGGTTCCCATGCAAATATTTCCTAGCGCTCACGGAGGAACTCGATGAGCACGCCTTCCTATGCGAGAGTGAGGTCTGCCGAAGTATTAACTGTTTTCTTCGGGTCAGAGGGATGCACCTGCAGCTTCTTTGCTTCCTTCGCAACGTCGAACTCATCAGACCTTGCGCTGCGATTATCGGCTGGTGGCTGTGTATGGTCTGTGACAACGTCAACTGCATTAAGTTCTTCCTTTGTTCCAAACTTTGAAGCAATCTTTTGGAAATCTCTGTCGCAGCTGTCTGAGCGGGAAAAGCTTCCATGGATGGTTAATGCTGTCCAGTTATTACCAGGCATCTTCAGTTTCAGGTACGCATAGTGAGGGACTGCCATGAACTTAGCAAACGCCGGTCTGCCGAGGATGGCATGGTACTGAGATTCCCAATCAACCACTTCGAACTCGATCTTTTCCTTCCTAAAATTGCTGGGTGTGCCAAAGACTACATCGAGTGATATTTTGCGAAGGGAGTAAGCGGGTCGAGTCGGTATGATGCCATGGAATCCTGTGTCAGACTCCTTTAGCATGTCGACTGTAAGACCCATTGCTTTCATTGTGCTGGCAAACAGCAGATTCAAACCGCTTCCTCCATCCATGAACACCTTGCTCATATTGTATCCTCCAATCTGTGCTTCAAGAACTAAGGCTGCGTGGCCAGGCCTTGGGACGGCCTTCGGGTGATCTGCCTTGCTAAACGATATGCTTTGATCTGACCAGTCGATATATTCGGGTGTGTCGACCATGGCCACATCTGCGCACTTCACTTCCCGAGAAAACTTCTTGACTTCTCTCTTCAAAAAACTGGTTTTGTGAATCATGTTGAATTGTCCGCGACATTCTGGAAACGCTTCGGCTGAGGCGTACTGTTGTGGGTATACTTCATGGGTGTACCATCGACAGTGCCTAGATCCGGCAAGCCCAGGTGGCCCATAGACGGTGATGTGGCATGTGGCCCATCGGGCGGCCCAGTTTCTGTTGATCATGAAGGATGAGGTCCAGCCCAGGATTAGTAAGCCGGATCCTAACCGACCTTCGGAGGAAGCCGGATCTAGGGAGGCCCGTGAGGAACCCGGATCCAGTACGACGTAGATGGAAGGCGGATCCTTGACGTACACGGCAAGACATTGTACCGTAGTTAGGCAATCTGTAATCCGGCTAGGACTCTCCATGTAAACCCTAGATCCGTGCGCCTACATAAGCTGGATCCCGGGAGCCCTAGAGGCACAACCACAACCATTGTAACAACGCACAAGCGCCCAGATAATTCCAGACAAGCAGCAGTAGGCCCTGTCTCCGTGCAGGTGTTCCGAAGCTGGGTAACTCGCGTACTACCGTCCCGAGGACACTCCACCCTATGGCCCCTACTTCTTTTCCCCCTCGTGAGGATCCCTCCTCTGAGGTATCGTCTATTAAGCAACGACAGTTGGTGCCCACCGTGGGGCCTGAGGCGTCTGGAGGCCGGAACCGGGAGGGTTCCGCCATGGGAAGCTACGATGACATGATCGATGTGGGGCGTGTTCTTTACGCCGGGAACTTTCCAATCGTCCCTCCGGACGAGTTCTGGATTCCGGCTAAAGCCAACCCCGTCAAGCTCTCCATCGTCCCAATCGGCGGCATCCACATCTTCATCGGCGAAACCATCGATTCCGACGGAAACGCTCTAGTAAGTAACGCTGACACGACCGCCGCCGAGCTGGACGCAGTCGCGAAGATCCGATCTGAGTCGCAGGAGCTTCCTAAGGAAGATTCCGCCTTAGATCTGAAAAAATCAAAACCCACCCAATCCGCCCCTGAGCAGGAGAAAATGGTGGAAGACCAATGCAGATCCGCCTAGGTCTCCCAGGTGTTAGAGAAGCAAAGGTGTCACTTCGTGCACTTCTTAGCCCATACCACAGGGGGCGCCCCTCTTGAGGATGGAGCTGACCCCGTGCAGGTGGAGGCACCCGGAAACAGCGACGCTCCGGATCAGCAGGAGGCTGCCGAAGAAAGCACCGTTCCGGGACAAGAGGAGACAGGAAACACAGCAGAGTCAATCTTGGGCAACCTGAGCCCAACATCTGACGACGCTTCATCCATGAACACAGAAGAATACGACCGCGCATTGAAGGAACTCGGAGGCGGAGAACAATCTGAGGCAGAATCCGCCCAGCCTATGCAGGTTCTAGCAACCGTGGCACCGCTGGATCAGCAGGAAGCAGAAGATGAAAACTCCACCTCCGACACAGGATCGTCAAACGCAGGATCTCCGTTATCACGGGAGCGATCGCGCAAGGAAGTTTTATCCCCAGAAGAGATGGTCGAGCAGGCACGGATGGATTTAGTCGCGCAGTATGATATCCTCAATAAACCAATAACTCCTGACGAGGCCGCAGATCTAGAGGCTTTAGAAGCCACAAGGAAGGAGATGCTGGCTACCGCCAAGAAGTTCGCCAACACCGCAGCTGCGATGCTGGATGAGAGGAAAGAAGCTGCGAACTTTGTGGTTCACTTTCAGAAGAAGGACCGCGAGGTTGACGAATCCCTCGCAAAGGTCAGACAACTCGAGAAGCACTGGGAGGCCAAGATGAGACATGCTCAGGAGGAGGTTGATAGAATCAGGCGAGAAGCCATCACTCCCCGCAAGATCACCTTCGCAACACCCATAGAACTACAGCCTCTCACAACTCCAAAGGATAACATGAAGAAGGCCGCGGAGCTCCTGAAAAAGAAGGACGAGGAGATTGATATCAACTACGTCCGCACGCTGGTTGCTTCCGCAATGCAGCAGAGCAAGCCAGACACTTCGCGCAGGTTGGAATCCAACCCGGAACACTGTGTGTCCACCGCGCAGAAGGACGCCCTCGGTGATCAGCATCGTGATGGGGAATCGCGCACCGGATCCACGGAGCGCAGGAGAAAAGTCAGGGAACATCCGAACCCAATCCCGGTACCCTCAGATTCAACTCTGAGGGACCCAGCAAAGGGTAAGGGCCCAATGTACGCTGGCAAAGACAAATACCGTAACCCATCACCACCACCCCGGACTTCGCGTCCTCCGCTGCCTCCTCGTCGTTGCAGTACAGCCGGAAACACCAGGCCCCATGGGCCCGGTGGAATCAACATCCGCGACAATATGCCGCCACCTAGAAACAGGAGCAGGGAGCGCACGCCGGAACCACGCAGGAGCCGGAACCAGGACCGCGAGCCTGAGCCTCGCCGGAACCAAGACCGCGAGCCAGCGCCTCGCAGAAGCCAGGGGCGCGCACCTGAGCCCCGCAGGAGCCGGAACGACGGAGGTGACCACTACCAAGAGGAAGGAAGCCACCGAAGCCGGAGTCAGCCGCGGGAAGAGCGCCAGGAATCGGAAGGCGGAAGAACGTCTCACAGGCCCCCTCGCAGATCTCCCTCGCCGCCACCCAGTGGAGGCGGAGGTGGAGGCGGAGGCGGAGGCCGGAGATCTCGTTCCCGCTCAAAAAACCCTGGCGGCGGTCCCCGTGACGCTCGCGAATGTCTAAACAAGTACAGATCCGACTACATCGGCCCAAAGTGTTTTGGCTGGATGATCCGAGAGGAACCAAAGCCAAGAAGCTTGAACCTTAAGCTACCCGGAAACCTGAAGCATTATGATGGCAGCAAAAGGCCGGATATCTGGATTGAGGATTACTACAATGCAGTAACCTTCGCCGGAGGAACCCCCAATATAGCCTGCCGCATGCTCCAGTTGTACCTTATTGGTCCAACTCGTGTTTGGCTCAGCGACCTCGAGGATAACACCATCTTTTGCTGGTTTGACTTGAAGAAGGCCTTTGAGAACCACTTCAGGGGCACCTACAAGAGACCGGCCACCACAAGCGACCTTCAGGCCTGCATCCAGAAGAAGGGTGAAACATCCAGAAGTTTCCTCACCCGATGGTTGGCAACCAGAAACGAGTGCGAGAATGTCGATAACCGCATAGCTATGCACGCCTTCATTGGTGGCCTGCAGCGTGGAGGGCTGCTGCCGCACAAGCTTACCTGCCTGGTGAATGCGAACAAACTCACGCTTGATGAGATGATTAACATCGCTGATACGTCTCCAACGTATCGATAATTTCTTATGTTCCATGCTACTTTATTGATGATACCTACATGTTTTATGCACATTATATGTCGTATTTACGCATTTTCTGGAACTAACCTATTAACAAGATGCCGAAGAGCCGATTCGTTGTTTTCTGCTGTTTTTGGTTTCAGAAATCCTAGTAAGGAAATATTCTCGGAATTGGACGAAATCACCGCCCAGGGTCCTATTTTTGCACGAAGCTTCCAGAAGACCGAAGGGGAGTCGAAGTGGGGCCACGAGGTGGCCAGATGACAGGGCGGCGCGGCCCAGGCCCTGGCCGCGCCGGCCTGTCACCTGGGCCCCTCGTGCCGCCTCTTGACCTGCCCTTTCGCCTACTTATAGCCTCCGTCGCGAAAACCCCAGGACCGAGAGCCACGATACGGAAAACCTTCCAGAGACGCCGCCGCCGCGAATCCCATCTCGGGGGATTCAGGAGATCGCCTCCGGCACCCTGCCGGAGAGGGGATTCATCTCCCGGAGGACTCTACACCGACATGGTCGCCTCCGGAGTGATGAGTGAGTAGTTCACCCTGGACTATGGGTCCATAGCAGTAGCTAGATGGTCGTCTTCTCCTAATTGTGCTTCATTGTTGGATCTTGTGAGCTGCCTAACATGATCAAGATCATCTATCTGTAATACTATATGTTGTGTTTGTCGGGATCCGATGAATAGAGAATACTATGTTATGGTGATTATCAATCTATTGTTTATGTGTTGTTTATGATCTTGCATGCTCTCCGTTATTAGTAGAGGCTCTGGCCAAGTTTTTGCTCTTAACTCCAAGAGGGAGTATTTATGCTCGATAGTGGGTTCATGCCTTCATTGATACCTGGGACAGTGACAGAAAGTTCTAAGGTTGTGATGTGCTGTTGCCACTAGGGATAAAACATTGATTCTATGTCTAAGGATGTAGTTGTCGATTACATTACGCACCATACTTAATGCAATTGTCTGTTGCTTTGCAACTTAATACTGAATGGGGTTCGGATGATAACCTGAAGGTGGACTTTTTAGGCATAGATGCAGTTGGATGGCGGTCTATGTACTTTGTCGTAATGCCCGGATTAAATCTCACTATATTTATCATATCATGTACATGCATTGTTATGCCCTTCTCTATTTGTCAATTGCCCGACTGTAATTTGTTCACCCAACATGCTTTTATCTTATGGGAGAGACACCTCTAGTGAACTGTGGACCCCGGTCCTATTCTTTACATCGCATACAATCTACTGCAATACTTGTTTTACTGTTTTCTTGCAAACAATCATCTTCCACACAATACGGTTAATCCTTTGTTACAGCAAGCCGGTGAGATTGACAACCTCACTGTTTCGTTGGGGCAAAGTACTTTGGTTTTGTTGTGCAGGTTCCACGTTGGCGCCGGAATCCCTGTTGTTGCGCCGCATCACATTTCGCCACCATCAACCTTCAACGTGCTTCTTGACTCCTACTGGTCCGATTAAACCTTGGTTTCTTTCTGAGGGAAAGCTTGCCACTGTGCGCATCATACCTTCCTCTTGGGGTTCCCAACGGACGTGTACATCTACGCGCATCAAGCACTTTTTCTGGCGCCGTTGCCGGGAGATCAAGGCACGCCGCAAGGGGAGTCTCCACTTCTCAATCTCTTTACTTTGTTTTTGTCTTGCTTTATTTTATTTACTACTTTGTTTGCTGCACCTAAACAAAACACACAAAAATTAGTTGCTAGTTTTACTTTATTTATTGTCTTGCTCTCCATATCAAAAACACAAAAAACTTAGTTACCTGCATTTACTTTATCTAGTTTGTTTTATTTACCGTTGCTAAAATGAATACCCCTGAAAATACTAAGTTGTGTGACTTCACAAACGCAAATAATAATGATTTCCTATGCACACCTATTGCTCCACCTGCTACTACAGCAGAATTCTTTGAAATTAAACCCGCTTTACTGAACTTGGTTATGAGAGATCAATTTTCTGGTGTTAGTTCTGATGATGCTGCTGCCCATCTTAATAATTTTGTTGAACTTTGTGAAATGCAAAAGTATAAGGATGTAGATGGTGATATTATTAAATTGAAAGTGTTTCCTTTCTCATTAAGAGGAAGAGCTAAAGATTGGTTGCTATCTTTGCCTAAGAATAGTATTGATTCATGGACTAAATGTAAGGATGCTTTTATTGGTAGATATTATCCTTCCGCTAAAATTATATCTTTGAGAAGTAGCATAATGAATTTTAAGCAATTAGATACTGAACATGTTGCTCAAGCATGGGAGAGAATGAAAACTTTGGTAAAGAATTGCCCAACCCATGGACTGACTACTTGGATGATCATCCAAACCTTCTATGCAGGACTAAATTTTTCTTCGCGGAATTTATTGGATTCAGCTGCTGGAGGTACCTTTATGTCCATCACTTTGGGGGCGGCTACAAAGCTTCTTGATGATATGATGATAAATTACTCTGAATGGCACACGGAAAGAGCTCCGCAAGGTAAGAAGGTAAATTCTGTTGAAGAAACCTCTTCCTTGAGTGATAAGATTGATGTGATTATGTCTATGCTTGTGAATGGTAGATCTAATGTTGATCCAAATAATGTTCCTTTAGCTTCATTGGTTGCTCAAGAAGAAAATGTTGATGTGAATTTCATTAAAAATAATAATTTCAACAACAACGCTTATAGGAACAACTCCGGTAATAACTATAGGCCATATCCTTCGCTAATGGTAATGGTTATGGTAATTCTTATGGGAATTCTTACAATAATAATAGGAGTATACCCTCTGGTCTTGAAGCTATGCTTAAAGAATTTATTAGTACACAAACTGCTTTTAACAAATCTGTTGAGGAAAAGCTTGATAAAATTGATATTATTGCTTCTAGAGTTGATAGACTTGCCTCTGATGTTAATCTTTTAAAATTGAAATTTATGCCTAATAATGATATTGATAATAAGATTACTACTACAGTAAATGCCATCCAAGTTAGAATTAATGAGAATATAAGATTAATGGCTGAATTGCGTGCTAGGTGGGATAGAGAAGAAAATGAAAAACTAGCTAAAGAGAATAATATAGCTAAAGTTTGGACTATTACCACCACTAGTAATGTTAATTCTTCACATGTTGCTGCACCTCCTACTATCAATGGTAAAATAATTGGTGTTGGCAATGTTTCTACTCCTAGTGCAAAGCGTACAAAACGCTCTGAAATTGCTAAAACTGCTGAAACCGCTTGTGATAAAACTCGCTGAAATTTTTTCCAACCTTGGGAACAATGATCCCATTGCTGTAGCTCATAATGATTTAGATTTTGATGATTGTCACATCTCTGAAGTTATAAAGTTCTTACAAAAACTTGCTAAAAGTCCTAATGCTAGTGCTATAAATTTAGCCTTTACAAAACATATTACAAATGCTCTCATAAAAGCTAGAGAAGAGAAACTAAAACTTGAAACTTCTATTCCTAGAAAGTTAGAAGATGGTTGGGAGCCCATCATTAAAATGAAATTCAATGACTTTGAATGTAATGCTTTATGTGATCTTGGTGCAAGTATTTCGTTATGCCTAAAAAGATTTATGATATGCTTGACTTGCCACCATTAAAGAATTGTTATTTGGATGTTAATCTTGCCGATAATGTTAAAAAGAAACCTTTGGGGAGGATTGATAATGTGCGCATTACGGTTAACAATAACCTTGTCCCCGTTGATTTTGTTGTCTTGGATGTCGAATGCAATGCATCTTGTCCTATTGTGTTGGGAAGACCTTTTCTTCGAACCGTTGGTGCTGTTATTGATATGAGGGAAGGTAATATTAAATATCAATTTCCTCTCAAGAAAGGTATGGAACACTTCCCTAGAAAGAGAATGAAGTTGCCTTTTGATTCTATTATTAGAACAAGTTATGATGTTGATGCTTCTACTCTTGATGTTACTTGATTTGCACTTTCTGCGCCTAGCTGAAAGGCGTTAAAGAAAAGCGCTTATGGGAGACAACCCATGTTTTTACTACAGTACTTTATTTTATATTTGAGTCTTGGAAGTTGTTTACTACTGTAGAAACCTCTCCTTATCATGTTTTTGTGCCAAGTAAAGTTTCTATGTCAAAGTTGATGTTATATTTGGGATCGCTGCAGAAACAGCATTGCTGTCTGTCACGAATCTGGGCACAAGTCTCTGTAGAAAATTCGAAAAAATCTGCTAATTTACGAGCGTGATCCTCAGATATGTACGCAACTTTCATTAGTTTTGAGTTTTTACATTTGAGCAAGTATGGTGCCATTTTAAAATTCGTCTTTACGAACTGTTCTGTTTTTGACAGATTCTGCCTTTTATTTCGCATTGCCTCTTTTGCTATGTTGGATGAATTTCTTTGATCCATTAATGTCCAGTAGCTTTATGCAATGTCCAAAAGTGTAAAAAATGATTGTGTCACCTCTGAATATGTGAATTAATTGTGCACTAACCCTCTAATGAGTTTGCTTGAAGTTTGGTGTGAAGGAAGTTTTCAAGGGTCAAGAGAGGAGTATGATATACTATGATCAAGAGGAGTGAAAGCTCTAAGCTTGGGGATGCCCCCGTGGTTCATCCCTGCATATTCTAAGAAGACTCAAGCTGTCTAAGCTTGGGGATGCCCAAGGCATCCCCTTCTTCATCGACAACATCATCGGGTTCCTCCCCTGAAACTATATTTTTATTCAGTCACATCTTGTGTTCTTTACTTGGAGCGTCGGTTTGTTTTTGTTTTTGTTTTTGTTTGAATAAAATGGATCCTAGCATTCACTTTGTGGGAGAGAGACACGCTCCGCTGTTGCATATGGACAAATATGTCCTTAGGCTTTACTCATAATGTTCAAGGCGAAGTTTCTTCTTCGTTAAATTGTTATATGGCTGGAATTGGAAAATGCTACATGTAGTAATTCTAAAATGTCTTGGATAATGTGATACTTGGCAATTGTTGTGCTCATGTTTAAGTTCTTGCATCATATACTTTGCACCCATTAATGAAGAAATACA
Source organism: Lolium rigidum (assembly GCF_022539505.1). Lineage (NCBI taxonomy): Eukaryota > Viridiplantae > Streptophyta > Magnoliopsida > Poales > Poaceae > Lolium > Lolium rigidum. The sequence continues at coordinate 33,723,862 of NC_061512.1, forward strand.
TAGAGCTTGCTAAAATTTGATTTGCATATTTGGTCTCTCTAAGGTCTAGATAATATCTAGTATTGAGTTTTGAACAACAAGGAAGACGGTGTAGAGTCTTATAATGTTTACAATATGTCTTTTATGTGAGTTTTGCTGCACCGGTTCATCCTTGAGTTTGCTTCAAATAACCTTGCTAGCCTAAACCTTGTATCGAGAGGGAATACTTCTCATGCATCCAAAATCCTTGAGCCAACTACTATGCCATTTGTGTCCACCATACCTACCTACTACATGGTATTTCTCCGCCATTCCAAAGTAAATTGCTTGAGTGCTACCTTTAAAATTCCATCATTCGCCTTTGCAATATATAGCTCATGGGACAAAATAGCCTTAAAAACTATCGTAGTATTGAATATGTACTTATGCACTTTATCTTTTATTAAGTTGCTTGTTGTGCGATAACCATGCTTCGGGGAACGCCATCAACTATTCTTTGTTGAATATCATGTGAGTTGCTATGCATGTCCGTCTTGTCCGAAGGATCTATCACCTTAATGATTGGAGCATGCAAATTGTTAGAGAAGAACATTGGGCCGCTAACTAAAGCCATGAATCATGGTTGAAGTTTCAGTTTTGGACATATATCCTCAATCTCATATGAGAATAATAATTGTTGCTACATGCTTATGCATTAAAGAGGAGTCCATTATCTGTTGTCCATGTTGTCCCGGTATGGATGTCTAAGTTGAGAATAATCAAAAGCGAGAAATCCAAAATGCGAGCTTTCTCCTTAGACCTTTGTACAGGCGGCATGGAGGTACCCTTTGTGACACTTGGTTGAAACATGGCATTGCAAAGATCCGGTAGTCCAAGCTAAGTAGGACAAGGTGCGGGCACTATTAGTACACTATGCATGAGGCTTGCAACTTGTAAGATATAATTTACATAACTCATATGCTTTATTACTACCGTTGACAAAATTGTTTCATGTTTTCAAAATAAAAGCTCTAGCACAAATACAGCAATCGATGCTTTCCTCTTTGAAGGACCTTTCTTTTACTTTTATTGTTGAGTCGGTTTACCTATCTCTCTCCACCTTAAGAAGCAAACACTTGTGTGAACTGTGCATTGATTCCTACATACTTGCATATTGCACTTGTTATATTACTTTATGTTGACAATATCCATGAGATATACATGTTATAAGTTGAAAGCAACCGCTGAAACTTAATCTTCCTTTGTGTTGCTTCAACACCTTTACTTTGATTTATTGCTTTATGAGTTAACTCTTATGCAAGACTTATTGATGCTTGTCTTGAAGTACTATTCATGAAAAGTCTTTGCTTTATGATTCAGTTGTTTACTCATGTCATTACCATTGTTTTGATCGCTGCATTCATTACATATGTTTACAAATAGTATGATCAAGATTATGATGGCATGTCACTTCAGAAATTATCTTTGTTATCGTTTTACCTGCTCGGGACGAGCAGAACTAAGCTTGGGGATGCTTGATACGTCTCCAACGTATCGATAATTTCTTATGTTCCATGCTACTTTATTGATGATACCTACATGTTTTATGCACATTATATGTCGTATTTACGCATTTTCTGGAACTAATCTATTAACAAGATGCCGAAGAGCCAGTTGTTGTTTTCTGCTGTTTTTGGTTTCAGAAATCCTAGTAAGGAAATATTCTCGGAATTGGACGAAATCACCGCCCAGGGTCCTATTTTTGCACGAAGCTTCCAGAAGACCGAAGGGGAGTCGAAGTGGGGCCACGAGGTGGCCGGATGACGAGCGGCGCGGCCCGGGCCCTGGCCGCGCCGGCCGTCACTGGGCCCTCGTGCCGCCTCTTGACCTGCCCTTTCGCCTACTTATAGCCTCCGTCGCGAAAACCCCAGGACCGAGAGCCACGATACGGAAAACCTTCCGGAGACGCCGCCGCCGCGAATCCCATCTCGGGGATTCGAGAGATCGCCTCCGGCACCTCGCCGGAGAGGGGATTCATCTCCCGGAGGACTCTACACCGCCATGGTCGCCTCCGGAGTGATGAGTGAGTAGTTCACCCCTGGACTATGGGTCCATAGCAGTAGCTAGATGGTCGTCTTCTCCTAATTGTGCTTCATTGTTGGATCTTGTGAGCTGCCTAACATGATCAAGATCATCTATCCGTAATACTATATGTTGTGTTTGTCGGGATCCGATGAATAGAGAATACTATGTTATGGTGATTATCAATCTATTGTTTATGTGTTGTTTATGATCTTGCATGCTCTCCGTTATTAGTAGAGGCTCTGGCCAAGTTTTTGCTCTTAACTCCAAGAGGGAGTATTTATGCTCGATAGTGGGTTCATGCCTTCATTGATACCAGGACGATGGACGAGAAAGTTCTAAGGTTGTGATGTGCTGTTGCCACTAGGGATAAAACATTGATTCTATGTCTAAGGATGTAGTTGTCGATTACATTACGCACCATACTTAATGCAATTGTCCGTTGCTTTGCAACTTAATACCGAATGGGGTTCGGATGATAACCTCGAAGGTGGACTTTTTAGGCATAGATGCGGTTGGATGGCGGTCTATGTACTTTGTCGTAATGCCCGGATTAAATCTCACTATATTTATCATATCATGTACATGCATTGTTATGCCCTTCTCTATTTGTCAATTGCCCGACTGTAATTTGTTCACCCAACATGCTTTTATCTTATGGGAGAGACACCTCTAGTGAACTGTGGACCCCGGTCCTATTCTTTACATCGCATACAATCTACTGCAATACTTGTTTTACTTTTTTCTTGCAAACAATCATCTTCCACACAATACGGTTAATCCTTTGTTACAGCAAGCCGGTGAGATTGACAACCTAACTGTTTCGTTGGGGCAAAGTACTTTGGTTTTGTTGTGCAGGTTCCACGTTGGCGCCGGAATCCCTGTTGTTGCGCCGCATCACATTTCGCCACCATCAACCTTCAATGTGCTTCTTGACTCCTACTGGTCCGATTAAACCTTGGTTTCTTTCTGAGGGAAAACTTGCCACTGTGCGCATCATACCTTCCTCTTGGGGTTCCCAACGGACGTGTACATCTACGCGCATCAATCGCCAGCGATCATACTGCCGCCGATGATGATGCAGGCGGAGATCTCGCAGCCACAGCCATACCCCTGCACCAACAGAAGAAAAACCGTGACAATGGCGTCAGCAACAGCAACAAGCGGAAGAACCCCTCGGAAGACCAGAAAGGCGGAGGATCCAACATGGTAGCCATGACGTTCCAACGCGGAGGTCCAGGAGGCAGAAGAGGCCGCGGACGTGGTGGCGGAGCCGGCAGGGGCCAGCAGCGGGCTGACGAAGTCACCGCTGCCGGATCCCGCGCTCCCCAAACGTACGAAGAATACAGGGATATGCCGTGCTTGGCTCATCTAGATCCGGCTACGGGCAAATCCACTCACACCAATCGCAACTTCAAGTGGGTCAATGATCTGAAAACGACCCGGAGGCAGGATACAAGCTAGCCCGGAAGCACCGCCCACGAGGCAAAGGAGGCAAGGGCAAGAACAAGGACAAAGAAGAGGACAGTTCCGAGGCAATGGACGAAGATGACGCTTCGCCTGATCCTAAAGAGGGTGCCACAGCTAACAAGTCCAACCCCTTCGGGAAAAAGAGTGCTGGAGCTTACCACACCTTCCTCGGAACTCCCATAGTCCGCGCTAAGAAATCGGCGCTCCGGCTCTTGAACGCCACAGTTCCGGCTGTGCCGCAGTATGTCAAGTGGTCGGAGAAAGCCTGTACCTTTGACAGGCCGGATCACCCGGCCGTCATCCCCAAAGAATGCTACGCTCTGGTTGTAAGTCCCCGCATCGACGGTTTTGACTTCTCCAAGTGCCTCATGGATGGCGGAGCCAGCTTGAACATCATGTACCTGGAGACTCTGGAGAGGATGAACCTAACCAAGGAACAGCTTAAGCACAGCACCACTGAGTTTCACGGTGTAGTTCTGGTTAAGAAGGCAAACTCCCTCGGCAGCATCAAACTTCCCGTGGCCTTCGGCGATGTTAACAATTACCGCGAATAGATGATCACGTTTGAAGTAGTGCCCTTCAAGAGCTCCTACCATGTAATCTTCGGTAGGCCCACCTACCACAAGTTCCACGCCAGGGCATGCTACATCTACAACAAGCTCAAGATTCTGGGTCCTAACGGCATGATCACCGTGTCTGGAGACTACAAGAAAGCTAGGGACTGCGAGGAGGGCGAAGCCGCCTTTGCAGAATCCATCATATCTGGAGAGGAGCTGCAGGGCTACAGAGCCGCGGTGGATCCGACTGAGATGCAGACCACCAAGAAGTAGATCTCCGAACAGAAGACCTCGTTCAAGGCCGCGATAGAAACCAAGAAGCACGACCTCATTGAAGGCGACAACTCCAAGCAGGTTTCAGTCGGAGCCAACATGGACCCTGATGACCCACAAGTATAGGGGATCGCAACAGTTTTCGAGGGAAGTAAAACCCAATTTATTGATTCGACACAAGGGGAGCCAAAGAATATTTGTAAGCCTTAACAACGGAGTTGTCAATTTAGCTGCACCTGGAAACAGACTTGCTCGCAAGAGTTTATCAGTAGCAACAGTTTTATATCAGTAGTGAAATATAAGCAGCAGTGTAATAAAGACAGCAGTAGTGATTATAGTAAACAGCAGGATTAAAATATTGTAGGCATAGGGATGGATGAACGGGCGTTGCATGGATAAGAGAATTCACGTAACAATCAAGGCAGGGCATTTGTAGATAATAATAAAACGGTATCCAAGTACTAAACAATCCATAGGCATGTGTTCTGTATATAGTCGTACGTGCTCGCAATGAGAAACTTGCACAACATCTTTTGTCCTACCAGCCGGTGGCAGCCGGGCCTCTAGGGAAACTAATGGAAATTAAGGTACTCCTTTTAATAGAGTACCGGAGCAAAGCATTAACACTCCGTGAACACATGTGATCCTCACATCACCGCATTCCCCTCTGGTTGTCCCAATTTCTGTCACTTTGGGGCCTCGGGTTCCGGACAACAATATGTGTATACAACTTGCAGGTAAGATCAATAAACAATGAATATCTTCATGAATCAATAACATGTTCAGATCTAAGATCATGGCACTCGGGCCCTAGTGACAAGCATTAAGCATAACAAGTTGCAACAATATCATAAAAGTACCAACTACGGATACTAGGCACTATGCCCTAACAATCTTATGACTATTACATGATCAATCTCATCCAATCCCTACCATCCCCTTCAGCCTACTGCGGGGGAATTACTCACACATGGATGGGGGAGTCATGGATGGTCGATGGAGAGGTGTCGGTGGTGATGATGGCGATGATCCCCTCCAATTCCCCGTCCCGGCGGAGTGCCAGAACGGAGTTTCTTGTCCCGAGACGGAGTTTCGCGATGGCGGCGGAGTTCTGGACGTCTTCTGGAAATATGGTCGAATCCCCTAGCTTTTTTAGGTCGAAAGGGTCTTGTAGTGCGAAGGAGAGCGTCGGGGGGCCGCCGAGGCGCCCTCACCATAGGGCGGCGCGCCCCCCCCTCCAGGCCGCGCTGGCCTGTGGTGTGGGGGCCATGGGCCCCCCTGGCTTGCTCTTTCGGCCTCGTATCTTCACGGTGAAAATAGGCCCATTGCGATTATTTCCCAGGATTTTCCTGAAAGTTGAGTTTCTGCACAAAAACAAGACACCAGTGCAATTCTGCTGAAAACATCGTTAGTCTGTGCTACTTGTATCCAAAATACACAAATTAGAGGCAAAACAATAGCAAAAGTGTTCGGGAAAGTAGATACGTTTTGGACGTATCAACTCCCCCCAAGCTTAGCTTATTGCTTGTCCTCAAGCAATTCAATTAACAACTGAGTGCGATAAAAGAACTTTCACGAACACATTTGTTCATATGATGTAAATATTCTCATGATATGGCAAGTACTTAAGCAATTCATAATAAGATACATGCAAATAAAGTCATCTAATAGCTGTGTCAATCATGAAAGATATACCAACAAACTAATAAAAAGCATCATGAAACACTTCCATAAGCAGGATTGCAATGTTCATAGAAAGATATGATAAAGTGGTATCTCGCTTGCTCGTATTTGTACAGCAAAACATAAATGCCCAGGCACCTCTGAAGTTCATGGAAAGACTAGAAGTAAAGATTGTCAAAGATAAAAGCATCAAAGTTATACCACAGCTGATCATATTTTGGGACAAGTATATTATACTAAGAATGACAGTCATGCTCTCAAGAAGGTGCTCAAAGAAAGGATGGTGACTCAACATAAAAGTAAAAGATTGACCCTTCGCAGAGGGAAGCCGTGATTAACATGTGCTAGAGCTTTTCATTTTTTCAAAGACAGAAGTAAAATTGTTTTGAGAGGTGTTTGTTGTTGTCAACGAATGATAGTGGGTACTCTAACCACCTCGCCAACCAGACTCTCAAGAGCGGCTCCCATGAAGGACGTTATCTCTACCAGCAAGGTAGATCATCCCTCTTCTCTTTTGTTTACACATGCATTTTAGTTTCATTATGGATGACACTCCCCCAACCTTTGCTTACACAAGCCATGGCTAACCGAATCCTCGGGTGCCTTCCAACATTCACATACCATGGGGGAGTATCTATTTGCAGGTTAAGTTGCTTACTGATAAATCAGGGCAAAACACGTGAAGAGAATTATTAATGAAGGTTAATTAATTGGGGCTGGGAACCCCATTGCCAGCTCTTTTTGCAAAATTATTGGATAAGCGGATGTGCCACTAGTCCATTGGTGAAAGTCTGTCAGGAGTAAATGACAAGGTTGAAAGATAAAACACCACATACTTCCTCATGAGCTATAAAACATCGACACAAATTGAGAAGTATTTTGAAGGTTTAAAGGTAGCACATGAGAATTTACTTGGAATGGTTTGAAATGCCATGCATAGGTATTTATGGTGGACACTTTGGAATAACTTGGTTTTCAGGTATTTGGAAGCACGAGCAGCGTTCCCGCTCAGTACAAGTGAAGGCTAGCAATAGATTGGGAAGCGACAATCAAGAGAGCAATAACTGTCATAATCATGCTTGCGACAAAATAAAATTAACGGAGGCATAAAAGTGATACAAGAATTCTGAAGCAAAGTAAATCATCGAGGCTTAGTTGACTTTTGTTTAGTCATATGCATGCATGAGCATGTGCCAAGTCGATTCACGTGAATTATTCAGAGGAGGATACCACAATGTCATACCTATCTATGAATAAAACAATGCAAGCAAATATTCATGACATGCTACTCATTATTAATAAATTGGAACTAAACATGAGAGATCATGAACTACTAGACTTTCATTAAATTACATATACCTCACATGAACCAACTAAGCATGCTCACATGGATGAGTATATGTACAAAAATGAAAACAAATAGAGTTCATACCAGCCTCTCACCACAGTCGAGTTGCCGTAGATCGTCATTATTGCCTTTCACTTGTGCGGCTTGAATAATAATACAGAATGAAAACCAAGCTCCAACCACCGGAGACCGCTGAACTCCCTAATAAACTTTACAAAACCAAAGAAGAACAAAAAATATTTTTGGTGTTTTCGGGTTAGAGACAAGAACAAAAGAAAACAAGCAAACAAAGCAAAATCTTTTTGGATTTTCTCATAGCAAACCAACGATAGCAAATAAGGTAAAATAGGAACAAAGAACCAAATAAACAAATGGTGAAGAGAAACAACAGAAATATTTTTGGTCTTTTTGTGTTTTAGGAAAGAAACAAAGCAAAAACAAGAGAATGAAAACTAAAAGAAACACAGAAAAGCAAAGCGGCAGAAATCTGCCAAAACTTGACAGCAGTACAGTAATCGATTTTTACGAAAATCTAATGCTGCTCAGCTCGAAAAGTGTTCAACTAATGAAAGTTAGATAACAACCTGGGGAACATGCAAAAAAATTGGCAGCTCAAAATAACGTTCTGGCTGTGCACAGGAATTTTTTTAGTAACAGCCCAGAATCTGTTTTTTAGACAGCACTTCCCCAAATATCATCTTCCTAATATTAGAGACCACCTTAAGAAGCTAAACAAGTATATACAAGTATCCAGCAATTGTAATATGCAATGAATGAGTGATGCAGGCATACCTCCCCCAAAGCTTAGGCTTTTGGCCTAAGTGGAGGTCAATCCCACGGTCCCATGAAGTGGCGTCTCCGTAGTATGACGAAGAAGGATCCTGTTCCGGATATGTGCTGGAAGACGCACCAGGATACGTGACGGTGTACCCGTAGGAGGGCTCAGCGTCCTCGTAGTCATGCTGCTGGTGGAAACCATGTATCCTCAGCTGCTCATCCACCTCCTCCTTGGAGCGCGACCTCGGTTTCCTGTGAACACTGAACAAATCGGTCTGCGGCAAGGGGATTTCCCTCTCATCCCCATCAATAAACAACATTTTATAAACAATATTTTCTAAACTAGAGTCAGTTGTGACAAATTGGTGACTCTTCATAGCAGCAATATCAAGCCTAACAGGGGTTAGTTTCTCATCAGTAGGATTAAGAGGAAGATCTAGATGTGCCAAAATACGCGACGCAATAATTCCTCCATAGATAGGTCCCCTAGTAGATAGGCGACAAGCAATAAGAGCCCCAAGATGATAAGGTGTGTTACCAGTCAATGCAGCAACAAGAAAAGCAAGATGATAACTAGAAATGTTGCTAGTGTTCTCCCTGCCAAGAATGCTAGTAGCAAGATAGTAAGCGAAATATCTAATGGCGGGAAGTTGAATGTTTCTTATCTTGCCGCGCTGAATGGTGCGGCTATCATCATTGGTGACTTCTCGATAGAGCTCCATCAATGCATTGGGTCTTTCTCGATCTTCTTTGTTGTACCTACAGGAGCAATATCCAATGCAATACAAAAATCCTTCAACTTCATAGTAATAGGATTATCATAAATCCTGAATGTAACCGTTGGCGTGAAGTGCGTGTTGTTGAACTTGAAGCTTTCAACAAAGATTTTAGTTAGCATGTAGTATTGGCTCCTCTCATCTTCCATATAGGTAGATAATCCCACATTGTTGATGAGGAATAAGAAATCATCAAGCAACCCTGCATTACGCAAAAAGTCATAGCATGGAAATGATGAAGCATTAGGAACTCCATTATCCTCTTCAACTTCGAAGCTCGGTGCGATGACATCCTCATTATAGGATCGTCTAATTCGAGTGGCTGCCCTTGAGGGCCTCCCCGTGCTCGTCGTCTCTCTTTCGAACACCTCTCCAAAGTTGTGGTTGTCCATTTTCCTTTTCTGAAATTTCTCAACAATCATTATAAAATTTGATTTCAAGGTATATAATTGAGGGAAACTACTATAGGAACTTGCTAGAGTACTAAACATGCATCAAAACTCATTTCTAAAACTTGAATCAAGCATGCAAGCTCACTAAACATGTCACCTACAGCAGCAAATTTCTCAAGATATACTCAACCAAATAAAATTCTATTTGGATAATCGAAGGAGTCACATACCGGAGAGCAAATGTGCCAAATTTCAGACAGAAATCTAGGCTGAGCAAGGAGATCGAAAAATCCTGAGCTCTTGAGCAAAAACGTGAGTGAGAGAAAGCTGGTACGAGTTTTTTCGGGAGAGAGAGTAGAATGGGAGGAAGAGATGAGTTAGTGGGGCAAGGAGGGGCCCACACCACAGGGTGGCGCGCCCCCCTCCTTGGTCGCGCCGGCACATGGGGGGCAGCCCTGGGGTGCCCGACTGGTCAGCCCCAGGTGCTCCCAGGTAGCTCTTCGAAAAATAAGACCAACGGTATAATTTTTGTAAATTTTTGAGAACTTCAAAAAATACACATTTCTGGGTGTTAAAGTAATTATTACAGCGCAGGAAAATGATTCCAAAATTTTAAACAACTAAAGTATCTTGCAAACTAAATAGTACTACAACAAGTAAAACAAGTGGAGAAAGAAAGAAATGTTGTTTAGCTCTCTCATGCATTTAAAATATACTTGTTAACAAGGTTGATCAAGTCTTGCTACCAAATAAATTTTACATAACATAAGAAGAAATAAACCTCAAATCAATCATGTTACCTTATATTGAATTGATATGGATCCAATCACAAGAGTTTGATATTCTTCTTTAGGCTCATATATAGGACAATCAATAGTTCCCACCTTGATAGTTTTCAAATTAAAAATTGTATTAACTCCATATACTTTATCAATCCTCTTGGGAAAATAGACAGTATGTTCCTTATCTTCAACATTGAAAGTGACTTTTCCTTTATTGCAATCAATAACAGCCCCTGCAGTATTAAGAAAGGGTCTTCCAAGAATAATAGACATATTATCATCTTCAGGCATTTCCAACACAACAAAATCAGTTAATATTAAGCAATTTTGAGTAACTTGAACAGGAACATCTTCACATACACCAATAGGAACAGCAGTAGATTTATCAGCCATTTGCAAAGATATATCAGTTGGTATCAACTTATCTAAATCGAGTCTCTTGTAAAGAGAAAAAGGCATCACACTAACTCCTGCTCCCAAATCACATAGAGCGGTTCTAACATAATTATTTTCGATGGAACAAGGGATAGTTGGTATACCTGGGTCTCCCACCTTCTTTGGAACCTTGCCATTGAAAGAGTAATTAGCGAGCATAGTGGAAATCTCCTCATTAGGAATTTTCCTTTTGTTAGAGACAATATCTTTCATGTACTTTGAATAAGGAGGCAATTTAATAGCATCAGTCAAAGGGATTTGCAAAAATAAAGGTTTCATCGATCCAATCACAAATTTTATTATAGTGTTCCTCCTCCTTTGATTTTAGTTTCTTAGCAGGAAAATGCATTTGCTTTTGAACCCAAGGTTCTCTTTCATTACCATGTTTCTTAGCAATAAAATCTTCTTTGGTGTACTTTTTATTTTTAGCATGCTTTTCAGGTTCTTTTTCAATCTCTTCTTTATCAGGAATATCAGTCTTATCATTATCTTTATCATGTTCATTACCACTTTAAGTTTCAGCATCAGAAATAAAAATACTATTAGAATCATTAACAGGTTCAGAGGATTCTACAACAGTTTTATGTTTCTTCTTCTTTTTCTTAGAGGGACTACTAGTTTCCTTAGTTTGTTGAGAATCTTGTTCAACTCTTTTGGGATGCCCTTCAGGATATAGAGGATCCTGGGTAGAAACACCGCCTCTAGTTGTTACTTCATAAGCATGTTTTTCTTCATGAGTATTTTTTAACAAGTCATTTTGCACTTTAGTAAGTTGATCAATTTGAGTTTGAATCATATGAAAATGTTTAACAAGCATCTTAACATCATTGGAGGTTCTCTCCACTATATCATGCAATTTACTAATAGCTTGAGAATTTTCCATTAGATGATTCTCTACTCTCATATTAAAGTTATTTTGCTTAACAACATAATTATCAAATTCATCTAAACATTGATCGGGAGGTTTTGAGTAAGGGATATCTCCTCTATCAAAGCGTTGAAGGGAATGTACCTCAATCGTGGATGAAGGGGGAATTATCTTACATAGGTCTTCTATAGGAGGTAAATTCTTCACATCTTCAGATTTAATACCTTTCTCCATAAGAGATTTCTTGGCTTACCTCATATCTTCATCATTTAATTCAATCATACACCTCTTCTTCAATACTGGTGTTGGGGTTGGTTCAGGTGTAGTCCAATCATCATGATTTTGGCTTATTCTAGCCAATAATTCTTCGACTTCGTCCGGAGTTCTTTTCCCGAAAACACAATCAGCACAACTATCCAGGTATGCCCTAGACTCAATGGTTAGTCCACTATAAAATATATCAAGTAAATCATGCTTTTCCAATTCATGGCCGAGGTCGAGCTCTAATAAGAGAGCAAAACCTTGCCCAAGCTTCGAGCAATTTCTCTCCATCTTCTTGATCAAAACTATAGATTCTCTGCAGAGCAATATGTTGAGCACTAGCAGGAAAATATTTTCGAAAGAAAACATCAAGCAAACAACTTGGACTATCAATAGAATCAGGAGGCAAACTATTATACCAAATCTTAGCATCATCCTTTAATGAGAAAGGGAAAATTTTAGCAACAAAATAAGTACGCATCTTAACATCATCAGAAAACAAGCTACTTAAAGTAGAAAGCTCATTCATGTGCTCTACAGCACTCTCTTTTTCAGTACCACAGAAAGGTGTTTTCTCAACAATAGATATATGAGATAAATCAAGAGAAAGATCATAATCTTTATCCTTAATGTTTATAGGAGATGTGGCAAATTTAGGATCAGGAGACAGTTTATATCTAACAGCATGTTGTGCAATAAGCTTTTTAAGGTTACTTGTACTAGTAGTAGCATTGCATTTATCAATAAAATCATCATCAAGTTCCACATAATCTTCATAAAGATCATCAGACTCAGGTGAATTAACAGGTGTAACAGTATTTTCATTAGGAGTTTCAGTATTTTCAATTTGTCTAGACCTAGCAATTGTAGCATCTAGAAAAGGACCTAATGAACCAGTATTATCAAGCACCGTAGAAACATCATCAAAATTATCAGAGGAATTTTTAGATTCAGCAGAAGTACCAACACGTGAAGCTTGTGGTGGTGAAACAAGTTGACTTATCACAGATGGTGAATCAAGAGCATCAGAGGTACTCACAGTTGTACCTTTTCTTGTAGTGGATGGTAATATGGCGACATTAGTATCGCGAGGTTTACCCATGATGGAGGATTTGCAGCGAACAATATCAATTCAGGTGAACTTGCAAATAAAGCTATGCTCCCTAGCAACGGCGCCAGAAAATAGTCTTGATGACCCACAAGTATAGGGGATCGCAACGAGTCTTCGAGGGAAGTAAAACCCAATTTATTGATTCGACACAAGGGGAGCCAAAGAATATTTGTAAGCCTTAACGGCGGAGTTGTCAATTCAGCTGCACTGAAACGAGACTTGCTCGCAAGAGTTTATCAGTAGCAACAGTTTTATAGCAGTAGCAGTAGTGAAATATAAGCAGTAGTGTAATAAAGACAGCAGTAGTGATTATAGTAAACAGCAGGATTAAAATACTGTAGGCATAGGGATGGATGAACGGGCATTGCATGGATGAGAGAATTCATGTAACAATCAAGGCAGGGCATTTGCAGATAATAATGAAACGGTATCCAAGTACTAAACAATCCATAGGCATGTGTTCCGTATATAGTCGTACGTGCTCGCAATGAGAAACTTGCACAACATCTTTTGTCCTACCAGCCGGTGGCAGCCGGGCCTCTAGGGAAACTACTGGAAATTAAGGTACTCCTTTTAATAGAGTACCGGAGCAAAGCATTAACACTCCGTGAACACTTGTGATCCTCACATCACCGCCTTCCCCTCTGGTTGTCCCAATTTCTGTCACTTTGGGGCCTCAGGTTCCGGACAGCAATATGTGTATACAACTTGCAGGTAAGATCAATAAACAATGAATATCTTCATGAATCAATAACATGTTCAGATCTGAGATCATGGCACTCGGGCCCTAGTGACAAGCATTAAGCATAACAAGTTGCAACAATATCATAAAAGTACCAACTACGGATACTAGGCACTATGCCCTAATGATGTCTACTCACGCTTCTTTTCCTGTAGAAAGTGTTGGGCCTCCAAGAGCAGAGGTTTGTAAAACAGCTGCAAGTTTCCCTTAAGTGAATCACCCAAGGTTTATCGAACTCAGGGAGGAAGAGGTCAAAGATATCCCTCTCAAGCAACCCTGCAATCACGATACAAGAAGTCTCTTGTGTCCCCAACACACCTAATACACTTGTCAGATGTATAGGTGCACTAGTTCGGCGAAGAGATAATGAAATACAAGTAGTATGGATGTATATGAGTGGTAATAGTAATCTGAATAAAATATGGCAGCGAGTAAATATGCAACAGAACAGTAAGTAAGCGGTGTTTGCAGTATTGGAAACAAGGCCTAGGGATCATACTTTCACTAGTGGACACTCTCAACATTGATCGCATAATAAATAATAACTTCTCTCATTTGTGCTACATACACTCTTTTGTTGGATGACAAACACCAGTCGTTGTGTAGGGCTACAAGAGCTCCCTCAAGCCAGAGTTAACAAGCGCCACAACATTCGGCATTCATATTTAAGTAACCTTAGATCATAATAGATCTTTGCAAAATAAACCGAGAACTAACATAGCATACACACTGTCCACATTACACTATGAAAGGAGGAATAGATCACATCAATACTATCATAATGATAATTAACTCCACAACCTACAAGAGATCATGATCATAGCCTACGACAAGAACCACACGGTGCACACACTGGCACCTTTACACCATGCAGGAGGAATAGACTACTTTAATAACATCACATGAGTAGCACATAAACTAGTAGTGATACAAAGCTCATCATATGGATCTCAATCATGCAAAGCAATTCACGAGATCATTGTATTGGAGTACGGAGAGAGAGATTAACCACATAGCTACCGGTAGAACCCTCAGCCTCGGGGGAGAACTACTCCCTCCTCATCATGGGAGCAGCAGTGTTGATGGAGATGGCGGTGGTGTCGATGGATAAGCCTTCCGGGGGCACTTCCCCGTCCCGGCGGCGTGCTGGAACAGAGACTCCTGTCCCCCAGATCTTGGCTTCGCGATGGCGGCGGCTCTGGAACTTTTCTCGTACCGTGGTTTTTCCGTATCGAGGTTTTAGGTCAGGGAGGCTTAAATAGGCGAAGAGGCGGAGTCGGAAGGGCTACGGGGGGCCCACACATTAGGCCGGCGCCCCCCCTCTGGCCGCGCCACCATAGTGTGTGGGGCCCCTGGGCCTCCCCTCTGGTCCCTCTTCGGTGTTCTGGAAGCTTCGTGGAATTATAAGATGCTGGGCGTTGATTTCGTCCAATTCCGAGAATATTTCCTTACTAGGATTTCTGAAACCAAAAACAGCAGAAAACAGGAACTAGCACTTCGGTATCTCGTCAATAGGTTAGTTCCGGAAAATGCATCAAAACGATATAAAGCGTGAACAAAACATGTAGGTATTGTCATAAAACAAGCATGGAACATCAGAAATTATAGATACGTTGGAGACGTATCAAGCATCCCCAAGCTTAGTTCCTACTCGCCCTCGAGTAGGTAAACGATAACACAAATAATTTCTGAAGTGACATGCTACCATCATAATCTTGATCAACATTATTGTAAAGCATATGACATGAATGGAGTGATTCAAAGCAATAGATTGCTAACAAAAGATGATGACTAAACAAATGAATCATATAGCAAAACTTTTCATGAATAGTACTTTCAAGACAAGTATCAACAAGACTTGCATAAGAGCTAACTCATAAGCAATAAATTCAAAGTAAAGGTATCGAAGCAACACAAAGGAAGATATAAGTTTTAGCAGTTGCTTTCAACTTTCAACATGCATATCTCATGGATAATTGTCAACACAGAGTAATATGATGAATGCAAATAAGCAAGTATGTAAGAATCAATGCACAGTTGACACAAGTGTTTGCTTCTAAGATGGAAGGAAGTAGGTAAACTGACTCAACAATAAAGTAAAAGATAGGCCCTTCGCAGAGGGAAGCAGGGATTAAATCATGTGCTAGAGCTTTTCAAGTTTTGAAATCATATAGAGAGCATAAAAGTAAGTTTTGAGAGGTGTTTGTTGTTGTCAACGAATGGTAGCGGGTACTCTAACTACCTTATCAACCAGACTTTCAAGAGCGGCTCCCATGAAGGACGTTATCTCTACCAGGCAAGGTAGATCATCCCTCTTCTCTTTTGTTTACACATGTACTTTAGTTTTATTTATTAGATGACACTCCCCCAACCTTTGCTTACACAAGCCATGGCTAACCGAATCCTCGGGTGCCTTCCAACATTCACATACCATGGAGGAGTGTCTATTTGCAAATTTAAGTTGCTTACTCGATAGATCAGAGCAAAACATGTGAAGAGAATTATTAATGCAAGTTAATTAATTGGGGCTGGGAACCCCATTGCCGGCTCTTTTTGCAAAATTATTGGATAAGCGGATGAGCCACTAGTCAATTGTGAAAGTCTCGTCGAAGTAAATGACAAGATCGAAAGATAAAACACCACATACTTCCTCATGAGCTATAAAACATTGACACAAATAAGAGATAATAACTTTTGAATTGTTTAAAGGTAGCACATGAAGTATTTACTTGGAATGGCAGGAAATACCACATAGTAGGTAGATATGGTGGACACAAATGACATAGGTTTTGGCTCAAGGTTTTTGGATGCACGAGAAGCATTTCCTCTCGGTACAATGCTTTGGGCTAGCAAGGTTGTTTGAAGCAAACACAAGTATAAACCGGTACAGCAAAACTTACATAAGAACATATTGCAAGCATTATAAGACTCTACACTGTCTTCCTTGTTGCTCAAACACTTTTACCAGAAAATATCTAGACCTTAGAGAGACCAATCATGCAAACCAAATTTCAACAAGCTCTACAGTAGTTCTCCACTACTAGATTTAAACTACATGATGCAAGAGCTTAAACATGATTTATGAGAGCTCAAAACAATTTCCAAGTATCAAATTATTCAAGACCATATGAAGCATTTTCTGATTCCAACCAAATAGCAACAAGTGAAGCGATCAACTTTCGCCCTTGAACATTAAAAGTAAGAATGAAGAACACTAGTGTTCATATGAAAAAGCGGAGCGTGTCTCTCTCCCACATGAGCATGAATTTATTCAGAGAATGGAAATAACAAAACGAAAAGAAAAGCACACAGACGCTCCAAGTAAAGTACATAAGATGTGACGGAATAAAAATATAGTTTCAATAGAAGTGACCTGATAAATTGTCGATGAAGAAGGGGATGCCTTGGGCATCCCCAAGCTTAGATGCTTGAGTCTTCTTAAAATATGCAGGGATGAACCATCGGGGCATCCCCAAACTTAGACCTTTCACTCTTCTTGATCATAGTATATCATCCTCTTCTCTTGACCCTTGAAAACTTCCTCCACACCAAACTTCAAGCAAACTCATTAGAGGGTTAGTGCATCATAAAAATTCACATGTTCAGAGGTGACACAATCATTCTTAACACTTCTGGACATTGCACAAAGCTTCTGAAAGTTAATGGAACAAAGAAACTCATTCAACATAACAAAAGCGGCAATGCGAAATAAAAGGCAGAATCTGTCAAAATAGAATAGTCCGTAAAGACGAATTTTACAGGGGCACTTAACTTGGTCAAACGGAAAAACTCAAAACTAACACTAGTAGAAAATGGCTCTTTTGCACCGGTTTGTAAGGCCTAGATGCACCGGATGCCCAACCGGTGCAAACAATCCGGTGCAAAAGGCCCCCCTTTTTGCACCGGTTCAGTTACGAACCGGTGCTAAAGGGGGTACCACGTGGCGGCTGCCGGACGTCCGAGCGGGAGGACCTTTAGCACCGGTTCGTACCTAAAGGGTCTGCCGCGGCAGGAAAATGCCCCAAAACGCTGCCGCAGCAGAACCTGGGATCGTATTTTTTTCGAATTATTTTCCACTCCCTCTTTTTTTCTTTTTTCTAGAATATCTAATATTTTAGTTATTTCACAAGTTTAGGCTCTAACTACCCTTATCTCTAATCCAATCACTTACTCGTGCTCAAACTTCCCGCTCGGTCACCCATCCTCCCACTACTCTAGCACTAGCACGTTTAACTTCCAAGTTCCTTTCCGTCCCGCATCCAAGTGCTTCGCGCGCATGTATGTGATACTAGTATCATATCAATCCTATTAACATGTCGGTCGATGTCATATTTCTTTATTGTTCGAATTTCAAATAATTTTTTTAATAAACAAAAGTAATGCTTTAATAATAATCTTGAATAAATAAATAAACATTAACTTTATAATTTGTATTATTTTTAATTATTTTCAATTTTTTTAATTTTTTTTGCCAAACCTAAAACCTAAAAATTTGAAAATCTTATAATTTGCTAAAAGTAATATTAATATTTATGCAGGATGCAATTATTAAATTTAATTTTAAAAAATAAAAAAATATAAAATCCTTAATTTCTGGAAAAAAACTAAAATCTTCCTGCTTTCATATTTTCATTTTCATATTTTCATGTTTTTGACAGATTCTGCCTTTTATTTCGCATTGTAACTTTTTCCCACGATGATTTTGATATATTATACGAATTTTTCCGACGTCGTATGCAAAAGTTAATGCGGTTTTACCATTTTCCAAACTTTTATTGCAGAAAAAAATTAAATTTAAATTTGTTAATTTTCCCTAATAGTAGGTTGCGTAACATACAGGAATCTCAAAAGATTTTTTTTTGAATTTTCTACCATTTTCTTTTCTATTTTACAGTGTTAAAAAGGCGATCCACGGGGGGGGGGGGTGTGGAGGTGCGTGGGGAGCAGAAAAACCTTTTGCATCGGTTCGTGTTACGAACCGGTGCAAAAGAGTTCGCGGCTGATGCCAACCCTTTAGCACCGGTTCGTGTTACGAACCGGTGCAAAAGATAGCTCATTTGCACCGGTTCGTAACACGAACCGGTGCTAAAGGTCCCTCAGACGTCCAGACCGCACGAACCGGTGCTAATGACCCCCTTTAGCACCGGTTCGTGCCAAATCCGGTGCAAAAGGGTTTTGGGCAAAAAACCAAAGCCCTTGTTTCTACTAGTGTAATGAAAGTTGCGTACATATCTGAGGATAACGCACGTAAATTTTCAGATATTTTTGTTTTTTTTACAGAGAGATCTGCGCGAATTCGTGACAGACAGCAATGCTGTTTCTGCGCAGCAATCCAAATCTAGCATCAACTTTAACATAGAGACTTTACTTGGCACAAAAACATGATAAGGAGAGGTTGCTACAGTAGTAAACAACTTCCAAGACTCAACAAAACAGTAGCAAAATAAACACATGGGTTATCTCCCAAGAAGTTCTTTCTTTATAGCCACTAGGAAAATTGCCTGTGCGTTGCTACAGGTTATACATTGCATGGATAATAAATATAACACGTATAGAGAAATTTCGATTATTTGAAGTTTTATTTGTAATGTAGCTAGATGACACTTTCGGCCAGCAGTCAATCAAGTCGTCGGGACCAACCTCGCCTCCGCTAGTACCATTGTATTATAGGTCGCTTAACTCTCTCTATAGTTTTCGTGGCCACCTTCCTTGCAAGACCCGGTTACCGCCCCCTAGACAAGCTCCACCCCATTCCGACTCGTCGGCCCCTAGCTCCGCCCTTTTCTTTTTTTGCTCGCCGACACCTTTTTTCTACAACAATTTAATTATGTGTACTTAAGGGTTTTTGTAATTTTTTCCATCACTTTTCCTTGCTGGAGTTTAACATCCTCAAAGTTTGATTCCACATCTACAAATGTAGGGATTTAGACAGAGTAAAAAAGGCCTCGTATATAATATAATCATTAGGTACAATATGAAAGCAAGAATTAATCCAACTTAGGTATATTGTGTTATTATGCCACTCACATTAGAAAAACATTCAGTTAAGTAACCTGCAGTAGCGTTTACCGCTTCACTGCTAGGATATTACGTTGCCCATGTCGGCTACCGCAAATTTTAACTTCAGAGCTATTTCTCGTGCAGGTCTAATCAGTGTTCTTGTTTTTCCTCACCAGCATGAACGCCAGCCACATGCCAAACAGAACAGTATCATCGTTGCTACTTTGAGTAACAAAATTTTCTTTTCCCACATTCAAGCACCGGTGTATTGTTTCCTGGTGCAAACGCATGCCTCCGTCGTTGTACATAGTTTTTGCCCGGAAAACATATTCCAGTCAGCTCTATTGAGAGCAATGGCTTCGTATCCTCTGGCGAACACAGGAACGTGACGGCCGCACCGACTCTGCGGCGACCGGTAGGAGAAAAAAACATAGATTTTGCCCAGGCTCTGTCACTCGAGGAGTGCTCTGGCTCCACACAGCACGAACAAAGGTGTTCTACAGGCTCTTCCTCCTAAACTGGTTGATCGGGCACAACTCTGACGGAATTCACTGAACCCAAGGCGTAGGCTACGTGCTTGTCCCAAGATTAAACAGAATCAGAGGCTTTCCTCTTCCCAGTTGGACGACCAAAAGCCCGCGCTAATTAGGTGTTTTGGGCAACATACCAGCGATTCCACTCGATCAGATTCATAGAAACATAAGCAAAATACCAGCGGATTCTGCTGGTTAGATTCTGAGAAACATAATACGGTCAGAGAACAGAGGGAACATGTCCACCAGCTCGCATGATTTCCAGTGGGCCTTAGTGCCGGTCCTAGGCGAACTTGTAGTGGATGAAGACGAAGGCGGGGTCGCTGTTGGCGGTGGTCGGGAGAGGGATCACGAGAGACACGAGGAAGGAACCGCTCTTCCTGGCTTCGCTTAGTTCGCTGCTGGTTTTGTTCGTCCCGTCGTCCTGAGCCTCGGTGTCGGCGAGATCGGCGGAACACGCCGGTGAAGCTCGATTTTTATCACTGAAATCAAACTGAAACTGAAGCCACTGTTTGCGCACCGTCGCCGGGAGAGTCCACTGCAGCGCCGATTGGAGGAGGGAGGTGCTATCTTCAAGCGTCAATTCATCAATTCATTGCCGGAACGCGTTCGACGGCCGATTGAGAAGGGAGGGGCGGGTTGTCTTCAAGCGTCGATTCATTGACATAGTTGGAGGCGGGCAGGCGGCCAAGATCACGACACGTGCGGCCGGATGGCCTCGTTGCGTGTGCCCACTTGTTCCTAGGAATTGGTACATCGTCGGGGGTCTGCGGCGATGAGATGAGCGATTTGGTTCCTCTACGTCGATGTGTTGCACGGCTCGCTCGAAAATCTTGGCCAGCGCGGAGAACACCCGTGATTTGAGCTGAGGTAGTGTTCGGCGGCTGCAGCTCGATAGGACTTCCTAGAGGATGGAGGATTTGGAGACTTTCGTCGGTATTGCAGAGAGGGGGCCTGCGACCTAGAGACCGTTCACGATACGTAGTGCTCATAGGGTGAACGTATTTTGGTAGGTTTCCAGCTAGATGTGGTTGGGAGCTCCATCGTTCAGCCACGGAAGCGAGGCAGGGCCAGTTCCGGTTTAGATCGGCCGTGTAGAGAATCGCGGGAGGGAGAAAAAACGTTTCGGTTTATTACTTACGGGTGGTACGGTGGGTAATTTCTTTCAACTTTTGGGGTAGTCTGAAGTTGGACCGACGACCGAGGGAGAAACCCTTTTGCTTTTATTATTAGGTATAGATTAAGATGGGCTCAGCAATTTTAATGATGATCTCGCGAGAAATAAGGTTTGAAGCAAAAGAGAACATCAAGAAGCAAATTCAAAACACATTTAAGCCTAACCCACTTCCTATGAAAATGAATCTTGTACACAAATAAATTCATGAAGAACAAAGTGGCAAGCATAGAAAAGCAACATAAGCGCAATTTCAAGATTCTCAACATAAAGAGGGGAAACTTAATATTATTAAGATGCATATAACCATGTTTCCCTCTCTCATAATAACTTTCAGTAGCATCATGAACAAACTCAACAATATAACTATCACATAAAGCATTCTTGTCATGTGCCACATGCATAAAATTATTACTCTCCACATAAGCATAATCAATTTTATTAGTTGTAGTGGGAGCAAATTCAACAAAGTAGCTATCATTATTATTCTCATCAAGTGTAGGAGGCATAGTATAATCATAATAAAATTTACTCTCCATAGTAGGCGGCACCAAAAGACCACTATCATTATAATCATCATAAATAGGAGGCAAAGTATCATCAAAGAAAATTTTCTCCTCAATGCTTGGGGGACTAAAAATATCATGCTCATCAAAACCAGCTTCCCCAAGCTTAGAATTTTCCATATCATTAGCAACAATGGTGTTCAAAGCGTTCATACTAATATCATTGCTACTAGCATGCAAATAAGATTCCATAGGTTTTTTAATTTTCGCAGCAAACAATCCATGTCTTAACTCAGGAAATAGAATAAGAAGCTCACTGTTGCTTTCCATTATGCCTAACTAGTGTAGACAAGAAACCAAAAGATGAAATTGCAGGATGTAAAGGAAATAGCTTCGAGCACTTACAACGGCAACAGAAAATAACTTAGTTACCTGGGACCGGAGTATGAGTGCCTTTTACCTTTCCTCCCCGGCAACGGCGCCAGAAAATAGCTTGATGTCTACTCACGCTTCTTTTCACGTAGACAGTGTCGGGCCTCCAAGAGCAGAGGTTTGTAGAACGAGCAACAAGTTTCCCTTAAGTGAATCACCCAAGGTTTATCGAACTCGGGGAGGAAGAGGTCAAAGATATCCCTCTCAAGCAACCCTGCAATCACGATACAAGAAGTCTCTTGTGTCCCCAACACACCTAATACACTTGTCAGATGTATAGGTGCACTAGTTCGGCGAAGAGATAATGAAATACAAGTAGTATGGATGTATATGAGTGGTAATAGTAATCTGAATAAAATATGGCAGCGAGTAAACATGCAACAGAACAGCAAGTAAGCGGTGTTTGCAGTATTGGAAACAAGGCCTAGGGATCATACTTTCACTAGTGGACACTCTCAACATTGATCGCATAATAAATAATAACTTCTCTCATTTGTGCTACATACACTCTTTTGTTGGATGACAAACACCAGTCGTTGTGTAGGGCTACAAGAGCTCCCTCAAGCCGGAGTTAACAAGCGCCACAACATTCGGCATTCATATTTAAGTAACCTTAGAGCATAATAGATCTTTGCAAAATAAACCGAGAACTAACATACCATACACACTGTCCACATTACACTATGAAAGGAGGAATAGATCACATCAATACTATCATAATGATAATTAACTCCACAACCTACAAGAGATCATGATCATAGCCTACGACAAGAACCACACGGTGCACACACTGGCACCTTTACACCATGCAGGAGGAATAGACTACTTTAATAACATCACATGAGTAGCACATAAACTAGTAGCGATACAAAGCTCATCATATGGATCTCAATCATGCAAAGAAATTCACGAGATCATTGTATTGGAGTACAGAGAGAGAGATTAACCACATAGCTACCGGTAGAACCCTCAGCCTCGGGGGAGAACTACTCCCTCCTCATCATGGGAGCAGCAGCGTTGATGGAGATGGCGGTGGTGTCGATGGAGAAGCCTTCCGGGGGCACTTCCCCGTCCCGGCGGCGTGCCGGAACAGAGACTCATGTCCCCCAGATCTTGGCTTAGCGATGGCGGCGGCTCTGGAACTTTTCTCGTACCGTGGTTTTTCCGTATCGAGGTTTTAGGTCAGGGAGGCTTAAATAGGCGAAGAGGCCGAGTCGGAAGGGCTACGGGGGGCCCACACAGTAGGCCGGCGCCCCCCCCTCAGGCCGTGCCGCCATAGTGTGTGGGGCCCCTGGGCCTCCCCTCTGGTCCCTCTTCGGTGTTCTGGAAGCTTCGTGGAATTATAAGATGTTGGGCGTTGATTTCGTCCAATTCCAAGAATATTTCCTTACTAGGATTTCTGAAACCAAAAACAGCTGAAAACAGGAACTGGCACTTCGGCATCTCGTCAATAGGTTAGTTCCGGAAAATGCATCAAAACGATATAAAGTGTGAACAAAACATGTAGGTATTGTCATAAAACAAGCATGGAACATCAGAAATTATAGATACGTTGGAGACGTATCACCTAACAATCTTATGACTATTACATGATCAATCTCATCCAATCCCTACCATCCCCATCAACCTACAGCGGGGGAATTACTCACACATGGATGGGGGAGTCATGGATGGTCGATGGAGAGGCGTCGGTGGTGATGATGGCGATGATCCCCTCCAATTCCCCGTCCCGGCGGAGTGCCAGAACGGAGTTTCTGGTCCCTGAGACGGAGTTTCGCGATGGCGGTGGAGTTCTGGATGTCTTCTGGAAATATGGTCGAACCCCCTGGCGTTTTTAGGTCGAAAGGGTCTTGTAGTGCGAAGGAGAGCGTCGGGGGGACCGCCGAGGCGCCCTCACCATAGGGCGGCGCGCCCCCCTCTAGGCCGCACCGGCCTGTGGTGTGGGGGCCATGGGCCCCCCTGGCTTGCTCTTTCGGCCTCGTATATATCTTCACGGTGAAAATAGGCCCATTGCGATTATTTCCGGGGATTTTCCTGAAAGTTGAGTTTCTGCACAAAAACAAGACACCAGTGCAATTCTGCTGAAAACAGCGTTAGTCCGTGCTAGTTGTATCCAAAATACACAAATTAGAGGCAAAACAATAGCAAAAGTGTTCGGGAAAGTAGATACGTTTTGGACGTATCAGACCCCAAATAGGAAAGCGCGCTCGTCGAGTTCCTCAGAGCTAACATGGATATCTTCGCATGGCAACCTTCTGACATGTCCGGAGTACCAAGGGAACTCGCCGAGCACTACCTCAACATAAATCCGGGTGCAAAACCGGTGCAGCAAGCTATGCGACGCTTTGGAGATAAGAAGCGCCGCGCCATAGGAATGGAATTAGCAAAGTTACTAGAGGCAGGTTTTTTAGTAGAAGTTATCCATACTGAGTGGATCGCAAACCCCGTCCTTGTACCCAAAAAGAATTCTGAAATACTAAGAATGTGCATCGATTACTCCGGCTTGAATAAGCATTGTCCGAAGGATCCGTTCCCCTTGCCGCGCATTGACCATGTCATTGATTCGACGGCTTGGGCAGAACTTCTGTGTTTTCTTGACGCATATTCCGGGTATCATCAGATCCGGATGAAGAAGTCCGACCAAAAGGCGACCTCGTTCATCACACCCTTTGGGACTTATTGCTATGTTACTATGCCTTTTGGCTTGAAAAACGCAGGTGCCACATACCAACGTACGATGCAGCGATGCCTGAAGGACCAAATTGACCGGAACATGCACGCTTACGTCGACGACATCGCGGTCATGACCCGAAAGGGATCCGACTTGATCAGCGACCTTAAGGAAACCTTTGAAAATCTCCGGCGGTACAAGATGATGTTAAATCCGCTGAAGTGCGTCTTTGGCGTACCAGCCGGAAAACTCCTTGGCTTCATTGTTTCTCACAGGGGCATTGAAGTTAACCCGGAAAAGATCAAGGCTATCCTGAACATCAAAAGGCCAACTTGTCTCAAAGATGTGCAACGATTAACTGGTTGTGTTGCAGCAATCAGCAGATTTGTTAGCCATCTTGGCGAAAATGCCCTACCTCTATACAAGCTGCTAAAGAAAACAGAAAAATTTGTCTGGGACTGCTGCCTGCCAAAGCCCACCGGCGAGCAGTGGTTAAGCAACACGAAGAGCCGGGAGGCTTCCAAGGCGGCAGCGGGCCCTGGTCCCTCGACGTCGTCCCGCAAATGCTCCGACACACGACCTGGCGGCCGCAAGGGCGTGCCACCTGACCTATACCCGGCCGGGAAGGTGTGGATTGCTTCGATTAGTTCCCCGCATGGCGGACACGTAAACATTAAATACGAGCCCTATCGGCTCTCGGGTTGCCCCGTGGATCGGCTCAAAGAGCCGATCGCCCCATGGTTCATGTTGGATTTTCAATGACATGGGGATCCCGCTTGATCACAACAAAGCTAAACCAATCTACGACAGTTTAGGGTTTTCACCGTATGATCGGAACATCCTACGCGTAGTTGAGCCTAATAGACACGAAAGATAACGGAAAACTAACCCTAAAAGAGGCCTAAAAACCAACATTACGTTAATTCCCGGAACATCCCTCTTAGGACTAGCGAACCATACCTAACGCACTACCGGATCGTTCAACCCGTTTGCAAGGCCTAACCATACGGATATTAAACTAATCCTTGATGAACAAGGAGCACCTATAACAGATCGGATCTACTAAGTAACGAACAAGCAAGATGCTGCCCTTACACCCAGATAGGTGTAAGGGCAGCTAGATGTTGAGGGACGGCATAGCTAAGCAGATATATGCAAGAAAAGCATCTACGCAAGCCCCAAAACACCTATGGTAAATAGTGCTACTCGCCATCAACAACGCTTCGAGTACGAGCAACACAAGGTAAACGAATAAACGTTAGTCTGCCTAGATCGCAAGATGCGATCTAGGCGACATGATGCTTACCCGGGAGAAACCCTCGAAAGAAGGGGTGGCGATGCGCCTGATTTGTGTTTGTTGTGAACGTGATTGTCCTCCTTTTCCGATAACCCTAGATACATATTTATAGTCCATTGGACTTTCTAATTTGGACGTGCACCTAACCGTGCACGAGTTAAACTCTATCTTTTAATCTAAACTACAATGCGATCTACTATATTACAGATACATAGGCAATTAAGCCCAAACTCTTCGTGCAAGGCCGCTTCAAAGATGCTCCACGTGTATATCCTTCAAGCCCATCTTCACTTACGGCCCATCTCCTGATTTGGCCAAAATCCGGTGATAACACATGCCCCCCTGATACGTCTCAAACGTATCTATAATTTCTTATGTTCCATGCTACTTTATTGATGATACCTACATGTTTTATACACATTATATGTCATTATTATGCGTTTTCCGGAACTAACCTATTGACGAGATGCCGAAGGGCCGGTTCTGTTGTTTTGCTGTTTTTGGTTTCAGAAATCCTAAGCGCTCAAGGTTTGCTTTTATTTTTGTTTTGGTTTGAATAAAGTTGGATCCCACCATCCTTATATTGGAGATATTATGCTCCGCTTTTTCATATGGAACACTTGTGTTCTTAATTGTGCTAATGTTCATGGCGAAAGTTTGAAATTGCTTCGTTAAATTGCTATTTGGTTGGAATCAGAAAATG
>NC_061512.1:33750792-33766818 GCF_022539505.1 Lolium rigidum
CAAATGATGGGTATTTTCTATTGAATTAATTAACTAGGTAAATAATTGAAAGTAGTTGAAACGTTTTTAACATAACCGTAGCCGCCTCTAAAACCTAGTGGCGCCTCCATTGAAGTTGTATCCCCTCCCTCCCTGCCATGATAATTTTTTCGATAAAAATAAATATATTATTAACATCAGAGAGTCACCCTATTTGACCCTCGTGGTGCAGAATAGTTATTGTACACCCACCCTATATCTTTGCAACCGCAGATGACTTTTACGTCACGTAAATTTTGTATTAATTACTTCAAAAAATGAGTAGAACATAAGAAAAAATATAGTTGTTTATTTATGTGACGTAAAAAATGGCACAAAATATATTTGTTATGTTTTTTACACTATAATGACTCACACAGTGCATTTTTATGTTAAATTTTGTTGTTGTGACTCAACATGAACATAATTATTTGTATACACAAACATAATTTTATGAATGTAACAGCGTAAAATTATGTTGGGTACAGAATAACTTTTCTACACCCTGAGCATTTCTATACCATCATATATGAATTAAACCCGGTGTCTTAAGCCCTAAGAATGCACACAACCAAACAAAGATTTAAAAAAACTGTCAAACTCAACAAATAAACACCAGGAACTACCACCCCTAATGGCCACACCTGTACTATAAAAAGGTTCTCCTATAAATGGCGCCTCAAGGAAGCGAACGATGATGTGGGATAAAACATCGTCATTGTCTCATCAGATCATCCATTTTCACCCCGAAGAAAGTTCAAACAAACTCTAGATAATTTCTTCAACAAGGAAACAAATATCTATCTGTAAGGTCTTCCCTGCATTTTGATAAGTTCAAAAGGGAGAATTTACAACCTTTAGTTGATAACGCACAATAAATCTTCAGAGTATGTAACCAAATAATCACAACACGGTGATAGCATCGAGATTTGTTAACACAGTTCGGAGAACTCGCCTACTCTACGAGGATTTCTACGGGTGCTCTTGCCTCTGATACTTCAACACTTGGCTTTCCTAGGTGACAGCCTAAGCTGTCGGCTTCCCGATGTGTTTGTTGCTATCAAATCATTATAGGTTACAATTGTGTGTCGCCACCACATTCTTTAGGAGGCCAAGACTACCAAAGTCGTGAGTCCAACACTACTTGTACCTATCCACACTTAAGACTAATCAAAGTCCAAACATAAACCAACTCGTGCATAATATTCGACACAAACACAACAAACTTCACCTTGGCGACTATTTCAGACATTATTAGTCATTCAAGTGACAAACTTCCACGTACTTCGGACTCGTGCTTTCATCCATGAGTTCTGCTAGCCTACACCTGACTCCACCTGTAACTATAGTCATTGTTCTTTCCTTCAACACTATCACACATTGATCATTAATTTTTCTAAGAGATACATAACTTAAAGGAATTTCATGTCTCCTTTGAGCACTTTGAATCAAATTCACATTTGTCTCGTCAAAACTCTCGAAAATTCCCCATGGCCAACTCATGTCCATCACTTGATGTCAATCCCAATATAAAGAGTCACTAACTTGGACATGGTACTCATGTCCATCACTTCATGTCCATCTTCATCTCCAAAGCACGGACATGATCTCCATCATCAACGGGCATGATCTCCATCATCGTCGGCGTAGCGTCAAGGTCAATGGCGCCATCTTCATGATTGTTCTCCCATGTAGAAACTATTACAACTTCTTTGAAATACTACTCAACATGAAATTTAAAGACAACCATAAGGCTCCTGTCGGTTGCCACAATACAATAATGATCATCTCATACATATTCATCATCACATTATGGCCATATCACATCACCAAACCCTGCAAAAACAAGTTAGACGTCTCTAATTTGGTTTGCATATTTTACGTGGTTTAGGGTTTTCGAGTAAGATCTAATCTACCTACGAACATGAACCACAACGGTGATACTAGTGTTGTCAATAGAAGAGTAAATTGAATCTTCACTATAGTAGGAGAGACAGACACCCGAAAAGCCACTTATGCAATACAAGTTGCATGTCGAGCGTGGAGCAAATCTCATGAACGCGGTCATGTAAAGTTAGCCCGAGCCGCTTCATCACACTATGCCACAAAGATGCAAAGTACTCAAACTAAAGACAACATAAGCATCAACGCCCACAAAACCATTGTGTTCTACTCATGCAACCATCTATGCATAGACCTGGCTCTGATACCACTGTAGGGATACGTTGCATAGAAAACAAAAAATTTCCTACCGCGAGAACGCAAACCAAGCCAAGATGCAATCTAGAAGATGGGAGCAACGAGGAGATGATCGAGACTCACCCTTGAAGATTTCGAAAGCCTACAAGATGAGGTTCTTGTTGCTGCGGTAGACGATCACTTGCCGCTTGCAAAAGCGCGTAGAAGATCTTGATCACGGTGCCACGATCGGGCAGCACCTCCGAACTCGGTCACACGTTCGGTGTTGATGAAGACGACGTCCTTCTCCCCGTTCCAGCGGGCAGCGGAAGTAGTAGCTCCTCGTTGAATCCGGCAGCACGACGGCGTGGTGGCGGTGGCGATGGAGAACTCTGGCGGAGCTTCGCTAAGCATGTGGGAGAGGTGGAGGAGAGAGGGGGCGGCTAGGGTTTGGGAGAGGGGGTGGCCGGCCTCAAGGGGTGCGGCCAGCTTGGTGGCTTGTGGTGGCCGGCCCCCTCCCCTATGCCCCTCATTATATAGGTGGAACCCCAAGTGTTGGACTACAAGTCTTCGAATAAGACCCCAACACAAGAACCTTCCATGTAGTAGGGAAACCTACCCAAGGTGGGACTCCCACCCAAGTGGGATTCCCACCCTTCCATGAAGGGGGGTGGCCGGCCCCCTTGGTGGAGTCCACCTTGGACTCCCCCCTCTAGGGTTGGCCGGCCATGGGGAGGTGGAGTCCCTCCGGGACTCCTCCTTCCTTAGTGATTCCTTCCGGACTTTTCTAGAACCTTCTAGAACCTTCCGTAAAATCACCGGATCATTTCCAAACTTGGAATATGACTTCCTATATATGAATCTTATTCTCCGGACCATTCCGGAACTCCTCGTGATGTCCGGGATCCCATCCGAGACTTCGAACAATACTTCGAACTCCATTCCATATTCAAGTTCTACTATTACAACATCAAACCTTAAGTGTGTCACCCTACGGTTCGCGAACTATGTGGACATGGGTGAGAACTCTCTCCGACCAATAAACAATAGCGGGATCTAGAGATCCATAATGGCTCCCACATATTCAACGATGACTTAGTGATCGAATGAACCATTCACATACGATACCAATTCCCTTTGTCACGCGATATTTTACTTGTCCGAGGTTTGATCATCGGTATCACTCTATACCTTGTTCAACCTCGTATCCTGACAAGTACTCTTTACTCGTACCGTGGTATGTGGTCTCTTATGAACTTATTCATATGCTTGCAAGACATTAGACGACATTCCACCGAGAGGGCCCAGAGTATATCTATCCGTCATCGGGATGGACAAATCCCACTCGTTGATCCATATGCCTCAACTCATACTTTCCGGATACTTAATCCCACCTTTATAACCACCCATTTACGCGAGTGGCGTTTGATGTAATCAAAGTACCTTTCCGGTATAAGTGATTTACATGATCTCATGGTCGAAAGGACTAGGTAACTATGTATCGAAAGCTTATAGCAAATAACTTAATGACGTGATCTTATGCTACGCTTAATTGGGTGTGTCCATTACATCATTCATATAATGATATAACCTTGTTATTAATAACATCCAATGTTCATGATTATGAAACTAATCATTTATTAATCAACAAGCTAGTTAAGAGGCTTACTAGGGACTCATTGTTGTTTACATATCACACATGTATCAATGTTTCGGTTAATACAATTATAGCATGGTATATAAACATTTATCATAAACATAAAGATATATAATAACCACTTTTATTATTGCCTCTTGGGCATATCTCCAACAGATCTCCCACTTGCACTAGAGTCAATAATCTAGATTACATTGTAAGGTACCTAACACCCATGGCATTCTGGTGTTGGTCATGCTTTGCCCTAGGGAGAGCTTTAGTCAACGGATCTGCTACATTCAGATCAGTGTGTACTTTGCAAATCTTTACTTCTCCATCTTCGATGTACTCGCGAATCGAGTGATAACGCAGCTTGATATGCTTCAGCCTCTTGTGTGACCTTGGTTCTTGTGCATTGGCGATGGCACCCATGTTGTCACAGTAGATGACTAGTGGGTCCAATGCACTAGGAACCACACCGAGCTCTACAATGAATCTCTTCATCCATACCGTTTCCGATGAAGCCTCTGAAGCCGCTATGTACTCTGATTCTGTTGAAGACTTCGCTACCGTGCACTGCTTCGAGCTTGCCCAGCTTACTGCAGCACCATTCAATATAAACACGTACCCAGACTGTGACTTAGAGTCATCAGGATCAGTGTTCCAACTTGCATCGGTGTAACTGGTTACAACGAGCTCTTGGTCACCTCCATAACAAAGAAACATATCCTTAGCTCTTTTCAAGTATTTCAGGATATTCTTGACCGCTGTCCAGTGTTCCATTCCTGGATCACTTTGATATCTACTGGTCAAACTAACAGCATGTGCTATATCCGGTCTAGTACATAGCATGGCATACATGATAGAGCCTATCGCCGAGGCATAGGGGATCTGACTCATCCTTTCTCTTTCTTCTGCCGTAGCCGGTCCTTGAGTCTTACTCAAGACCTTTCCTGGTAACATAGGTAAGAATCCTTTCTTACTTTCGTCCATTCTAAACTTCTTTAGAATCTTGTCCAGGTATGTACTCTGTGATAGCTCTATTAGGCGTCTTGATCTATCTCTATAAATCTTGATGCCTAATATATACGATGCTTCACCAAGGTCTTTCATTGAAAAACTATTATTCAAATAACCTTTTACACTGCTTAATAGTTCTATATCATTCCCAATCAGTAATATGTCATCTACATATAATATCAGGAATGCTACAGAGATCCCACTCACTTTCTTGTAAATACAGGCCTCTCCATGACACTGTATAAATCCGAAGTCTTTGATCACCTTATCAAAGCGTCGGTGATACGTCCCAAACGTATCTATAATTTCTTATGTTCCATGCTACTTTTATGATGATACTCACATGTTTTATACACATTATATGTCATTATTATGCATTTTCCGGCACTAACCTATTGACGAGATGCCGAAGAGCCAGTTGTTGTTTTCTCGCTGTTTTTGGTTTCGAAATCCTAGTAAGGAAATATTCTCGGAATTGGACGAAATCAACGCCCAGGGGCCTATTTTTCCACGAAGCTTCCAGAAGACCGGAGGACTTACGAAGTGGGGCCACGAGGTGGCCAGACACTAGGGCGGCGCGGCCCAGGTGCTGGCCGCGCGACCCTAGCGTGTGGGCCCCTCGTGTGGCCCCCTGACCTGCCCTTCCGCCTACTTAAAGCCTCCGTCGCGAAACCCCCAGTACCGAGAGCCACGATACGTAAAACCTTCCAGAGACGCCGCTGCCGCCAATCCCATCTCGGGGGATTCAGGAGATCGCCTCCGGCACCCTTCCGGAGAGGGGAATCATCTCCCGGAGGTCTCTTCATCGCCATGATCGCCTCCGGATCGATGTGTGAGTAGTTCACCCCTGGACTATGGGTCCATAGCAGTAGCTAGATGGTCGTCTTCTCCCCATTGTGCTATCATGTTAGATCTTGTGAGCTGACTATCATGATCAAGATCATCTATTTTTAATCCTTCATGTTGTGTTTGTTGGGATCCGATGAATATTGAATACTATGTCAAGTTGATTATCAATCTATCATATATGTTATTTATGTTCTTGCATGCTCTCCGTTGCTAGTAGAGGCTCTGGCCAAGTTGATACTTGTGACTCCAAGAGGGAGTATTTATGCTCGATAGTGGGTTCATGCCTCCATTAAATCTGGGACGAGTGACGAAAAGTTCTAAGGTTGCGGATGTGCTGTTGCCACTAGGGATAAAACATCGATGCTTTGTCTAAGGATATTTGTGTTGATTACATTACGCACCATACTTAATGCAATTGTCTGTTGTTTACAACTTAATACTAGAAGGGGTTCGGATGATAACCTCGAAGGTGGACTTTTTAGGCATAGATGCATGCTCGGATAGCGGTCTATGTACTTTGTCGTAATGCCCCGATTAAATCTCATAGTACTCATCATGATATATGTATGTGCATTGTTATGCCTTCTTTATTTGTCAATTGCCCAACTGTAATTTGTTCACCCAACATCTGCTATCTTATGGGAGAGACACCGCTAGTGATCCGTGGACCCCGGTCCTATTCTTTACATCCGAAATACAAACCGCTGCAATTGTTCTTTACTCGTTCTTCGCAAACAACCATCATCATCCACACTATACATCTAATCCTTTGTTTACAGCAAGCCGGTGAGATTGACAACCTCGCTGTTACGTTGGGGCAAAGTTCTGTGATTGTGTTGTGCAGGTTCCACGTTGGCGCCGGAATCCCTGGTGTTGCGCCGCATTACACTCCTCCGCCATCAACCTTCAACGTGCTTCTTGACTCCTACTGGTTCGATAAACCTTGGTTTCTTACTGAGGGAAACTTGCTGCTGTACGCATCACACCTTCCACTTGGGGTTCCCAATGGGCGTGTGCTTTACGCGTCATCAAGCTAAACTTCTGGCGCCGTTGCCGGGGAGATCAAGACACGCTGCAAGGGGAGTCTCCACTTCCAATCTCTTTACTTTGTTTTTGTCTTGCTTTATTTTATTTACTACTTTGTTTGCTGCACTAAAACAAAACACAAAAAAATTAGTTGCTAGTTTTACTTTATTTACTGCCTTGTTCTCCATATTAAAAACACAAAAAAATTAGTTACTTGCATTTACTTTATTCAGTTTGCTTTATTTACTACTGCTAATATGGGTACCATTGAGAATACTAAGTTGTGTGACTTCACTAGCACAAATAATAATGATTTCCTATGCACACCTATTGCTCCACCTGCTACTATAGCAGAATTCTTTGAAATTAAACCTGCTTTACTGAATCTTGTTATGAGAGAGCAATTTTCTGGTGTTAGTTCTGATGATGCTGCTGCCCATCTTAATAATTTTGTTAAACTATGTGAAATGCAAAAGTATAAGGATGTAGATGGTGACATTATAAAATTAAAATTGTTTCCTTTCTCTTTAAGAGGAAGAGCTAAAGATTGGTTGCTATCTCTGCCTAGAAATAGTATTGATTCTTGGACAAAATGTAAAGATGCTTTTATTGGTAGATATTATCCTCCCGCTAAAATTATATCTTTGAGAAGTAGCATAATGAATTTCAAGCAATTAGATAATTAACATGTTGCTCAAGCATGGGAGAGAATGAAATCTTTGGTAAAGAATTGCCCAACCCATGGACTGGCTACTTGGATGATCATCCAAACCTTTTATGCAGGATTGAATTTTTCTTCGCGGAACCTATTGGATTCAGCTGCTGGAGGTACCTTTATGTCCATCACTTTAGGGGCGGCTACAAAGCTTCTTGATGATATGATGACAAATTACTCTGAATGGCACACGGAAAGAGCTCCACAAGGTAAGAAGGTAAATTCTGTTGAAGAAACCTCCTCCTTGAGTGATAAGATTGATGCTATTATGTCTATGCTTGTGAATGGTAGATCTAATGTTGATCCTAATAATGTTCCTTTAGCTTCATTGGTTGCCCAAGAAGAACATGTTGATGTGAATTTCATTAAAAATAATAATTTCAACAACAATGCTTATAGGAACAATTCTCGGTAACAACTATAGGCCATATCCTGTCGCTAATGGTAATAGTTATGGTAATTCTTATGGGAATTCTTACAACAATAATAGGAGTGTACCCCCTAGTCTTGAAGCCATGCTTAAAGAATTTATTAGTACACAAACTGCTTTTAACAAATCTGTTGAGGAAAAGCTCAATAAAATTGATATTCTCGCTTCTAAGGTCGATAGTCTTGCATCTGATGTTGATCTTTTAAAATTGAAAGTTATGCCTAATAGGGATATTGATAATTAGATAGTTACTACAGCAAATGACATCCAAGTTCGAATTAATGAGAATATTAGATTGATGGCTGAATTGCATGCTAGGTGGGAAAGAGAAGAAAATGAAAAACTAGCTAAAGAGAATAATGTAGCTAAAGTTTGGACTATTACCACCACTAGTAATATTAATGATTCACATGTTGCTACACCTCCTACTATCAATGGTAAAATAATTGGTGCTGGCAATGTTACTACTCCTAGTGCAAAGCGTGCAAAATTGCCTGAAACTGCTAAAACTACTGAAATTGATAAAACTGCTGAAATTTTTCAAAATATTGGGGATAATGATCCCATTGTTGTAGATCATAATGGTTTAGACTTTGATGATTGTCACATCTCTGAAGTTATAAAGTTCTTACAAAAGCTTGCTAAAAGTCCCAACGCTAGTGCTATAAATTTGGCCTTTACAAAACACATTACAAATACTCTCATAAAAGCTAGAGAGGAGAAACTAAAACTTGAAACTTCTATTCCTAGAAAGTTATAAGATAGTTGGGAGCCTATCATTAAGATGAGGGTCAATGATTTTGATTGTAATGCTTTATGTGATCTTGGTGCAACTATTTCTGTTATGCCTAAGAAAATTTATGATATGCTTGACTTGCCACCATTGAAGAATTGTTATTTGGATGTTAATCTTGTTGATAATGCTATAAAGAAACCTTTGGGGAGGATTGATAATGTTCGTATTATGGTTAACAATAACCTTGTCCCCGTTGATTTTGTTGTCTTGGATATTGAATGCAATGCATCTTGTCCCATTATATTGGGAAGACCTTTTCTTCGAACTCGTTGGTGCTACCATTGATATGAAGGAAGGTAATATTAAATATCAATTTCCTCTCAAGAAAGGTATGGAACACTTCCCTAGAAAGAGAATGAAGTTACCTTATGATTCTATTATTAGAAAAAATTATGATGTTGATGTTTCGTCTCTTGATGTTACTTGATACACACTTTCTGCGCCTAGCTGAAAGGCGTTAAAGAAAAGCGCTTATGGGAGACAACCCATTATTTACTTATGCACTTTATTTTATATTTGAGTCTTGGAACTTGTTTACTACTGTAGCAACCTCTCCTTATCTTTATTTTATTGCATTGTTGTGCCAAGTAAAGTCTTTGATAGTAAAGCCAATACTAGATTTGGAATACTGCGCAGGAACAGATTTCTTGCTGTCACGAATTTGGGAAGTAGTCCCTGTAGAAAAATCAAAAAAATCTGCCAATTTACGTGCGTGATCCTCAGATATGTACGCAACTTTCATTCAATTTGGGAATTTTCATCTGAGCAAGTCTGGTGCCACTTTAAAATTCGTCTTTACGAACTGTTCTGTTTTGACAGATTCTGCCTTTTATTTCGCATTGCCTGTTTTGCTATGTTAGATGGATTTCTTTGTTCCATTTACTTTCAGTAGCTTTGAGCAATGTCCAGAAGTGTTAAGAATTATTATGTCACCTCTGAATATATGAATTATGCACTGACCCTCTAATGAGTTTGTTTCGAGTTTGGTGTGGAGGAAGTTTTCAAGGGTCAAGAGAGGAGGATGATACAATATGATCAAGAAGAGTGAAAAGTCAAAGCTTGGGGATGCCCCCGTGGTTCATCCCTGCATATTTTAAGAAGACTCAAGCGTCTAAGCTTGGGGATGCCCAAGGCATCCCTTCTTCATCGACAACTTATCAGGTTCCTCTAGTGAAACTATATTTTTATTCCGTCACATCTTATGTGCTTTACTTGGAGCGTCTGTTTGTTTTTATTTTTGTTTTTGTTTGAATAAATCGGATCCTAGCATTCTTTGTTTGGGAGAGAGACACGCTCCGCTGTTTCGTATGAACACATGTGTTCTTAGTCTCATCTTTAATGTTCATTGCGAAAGTTGAACTACTTCATTCATTGTTATATGGTTGGAAACGGAAAATGCCGCATGTGGTAAATGGTTTAATGTCTTGAATAATGTGATACTTGGCAATTGTTGTGCTCATATAGATCTTGTTTAAGCTCTTGAATCATGTACCTTGTACTCATTAATGAATAACTACATAGAGCTTGTTAAAATTTGGTTTGCATGATTGATCTCTAGAGTCTAGATATTTTCTGGTTGAGGTGTTTGAACAACAAGGAGACAATGTAAAGTCTTATAATAGTTACAATATGTTCATATGTGAGCTTTCCTGCACCTTTTATACTTGAGTTTGCTTCAAACAACCTTGCTATCCTAGCCTTGTATTGAGAGGAATTCTTCTCGTGCATCCAAATCCTTGAGCCAATAACCATGCCATTTGTGTCCACCATATCTACCTACTACATGGTATTTCTCTGCCATTCCAAAGTACATTACTTGAGTGCTACCTTTAAAATTTCTATTCTTTACCTTTACAATATATAGCTCATGGGACAAAATAGCTTAAAAACTATCGTGGTGAAGAATATGTACTTATGTGTCTTATTTCTTAATAAGTTGCTTGTTGAGCGGTAACCATGTTTTCCGGGAACGCCATCAACTCTTTTACCTTTGTTGAATATCATGTGAGTTGCTATGCATGTTCGTCTTGTCTGAAGTAAGGGCGGTTTTCACAATCAAATGGTTTGAGTATGCATACTGTTAGAGAAGAACATTGGGCCGCTAACTAAAGCCATGATTCATGGTGGAAGTTTCGGTGTGGACAGCTAATCCTCAATCTCTTATGAGAATATTAATCGTTGTTGAATGCTTATGCATTAAAGAGGAGTCCATTATATGTTGTCTATGTTGTCCCGGTATGGATGTCTAAGTTGAGAATAATCAAAAGCGAGAAATCCAATGCGAGCTTTCTCCTTAGACCTTTGTACAGGCGGCATAGAGATACCCCTTTGTGACACTTGGTTGAAACATATGCTATGCAATGATAATCCGTGTTAACCCAAGCTAATTAGGACAAGGTGCGAGCACTATTAGTATACTATGCATGAGGCTTGCAACTTATAAGATGTCTTATACTTAACACATATGCTTTATTACTACCGTTGACAAAATTGTTTCTTGTTTTCAAAATGAAAAGCTCTAGCACAAATATAGTAATCAATGCTTCCCTCTGCGAAGGGCCTATCTTCTACCTTATTGTTGAGTCAGTTTGCCTATTCTTTCTATCTTAGAAGCAAACACTTGTATCAACTCGTGTGCATTGATTCTTACATGTTTACTTATTGCACTTGTTATATTACTTTGTGTTGACAATTATCCATGAGATAAACATGTTGAAGTTGAAAGCAACTCGCTGAAACTTTATCTTCCTTTGTGTTGCTTCAATACCTTTACTTTGAATCTATTGCTTTATGAGTAACTCTTATGCAAGTCTTATTGATGCTTGTCTTGAAAGTATTATTCATGAAAAGTCTTTGCTATATGATTCATTAGTTTACTCATTATCTTCATCATTGCTTCGAATCGCTGCATTCATCTCATATGCTTTACAATAGTATGATCAAGATTATGATAGCATGTCACTTCGAAATTATCTTTGTTATCGTTTACCTACTCGAGGGCGAGTAGGAACTAAGCTAGGGATGCTTGATACGTCCCAAACGTATCTATAATTTCTTATGTTCCATGCTACTTTTATGATGATACTCACATGTTTTATACATCATTAAATGTCATTATTATGCGATTTTCCGGCACTGACCTCATTGGACGAGTATGATGCTGAAGAGCCATTGCTTGTTTGCTACCGTTTTTGGTTTCAGCCATCCTGCAGTGAGGAAATATTCTCGGAATTGGAGAAATCAACGCCCAATGGCCGATGTTTCCATCGAAGCTTCCGTAAGATCCTGGGAGGACTTATTGCTGCAATAGTGGGGCCGCGAGGTGGCCGTGCACTAGGCGGCGCCGCCCAGGTGCCAGGCCGCGCGGCACCTAGCGCGCGGGTCCCCTCGTGCTGGGCCTTCGACCTCGCCTCTTCCGCCTAATTAAAGCCTCCGTCGCGAAACCCCCGCACCGAGAGCCACGATGCGGAAGACCTTTCCAGCGACGCGGCGCCGCCAATCCCATCTCGGGGGATTCGGTGAGATTCGCCTCCGCCGCACCCTGCCGTGTGGGACTCACTCTCCGAAGGTCATATTCCTCGCCATGATCGCTTTCAAGATTTCGATATGTGAGGAGTTCTCACCCTCGGACTGTGGGTCCATAGCAAGTAGCTAGATGGTCGTCTTCTCCCCATTGTGCTATCATGCTAGATCATGTGAGTTGCCTATCATGATCAAGATCATCTATTTTTTAATCCTTCATGCTGTGTAATGTTGGGATCCGATGAATATTGAATACTATGACAAGTTGATTATCAATCTATCATATATGTTATTTATGTTCTTGCATGCTCTCCGTAAGCTAGTAGAGGCTCGGCACAAGTTGGACAGCCTGTGACTTCCCAGAGGGAGCATTAGATGCTCGATAGTGGGCTCATGCCGCCATTAAATCTGGGACAATGGACGTAAAGTTCGATGGTTGTGGATGCGCCGTTGCCGCCAGGGGACAAAACATCGATGCTTTGTCTTAAGGATATTTGTGTTGACTACATCACGCACCATACTTAATGCAACTGTCTCGTTGCTTTACAACTTGACACCGGAAGGGGTTCGGATTGATGACCCGAAGGTGGACTTTTTAGGCATAGATGCATGGCTAGATAGAGGTCTATGTACTTTGTACCGTAATGCCCCGATTAAACTCTCACAGTACTCATCATGATATACGTATGCATTGTTATGCCTTCTTTATTTGTCAATTGCCCAATCAGAATTTGTTCACTTCCAACATTCATGCTATCTTATGGGCGAGACAATCGCTAGTGATCCGTGACCCCGGTCCGATTCTTTAACATCCTGAAATACAACCACGCCAAGGTAATTGTTTCACCGTTTTTCGCAAACAACCATCATCATCCACACTGATACATCTAGTCCTTGTTTGCGTTGTGCTTGGGATTGACAACCTCGCCGCTACGTTGGGGCAAAGTTTTGTGATTGCGCTGTGCAGGTTCCATCGTTGGCGCCGTGAATCCCCGGCGTGCTTGGCAACCGCATTACACTCCTCCGCCATCAACCTTCAACGTGCTTCTTGACTCCTGCATCGTTCGATAGAAACCTTGGCTTTCACCGAGGGAAACTTGCTGCCGTACGCATCACACCTTCCACTTGGGGTTCCCAACGGGCGTGTGCTTACGCGTCACCGGGGCCGGTTCGAACTTCTCATGCTTGCTTCAGTCCATAAATTGAACGCTGAAGTTTGTACATTTGCTTTGTCAAGATTTGTAGGATCGATCGTAAACTCTTTGGGTTGTACCATATATGCAACTCTCTTCCTCAATGCTCTCCATTAAGGAACGCCGTTTGACAATCCCATCTGCCAAATTCTCATAATCGAAAAAATGCAGCTATTGCTAATCAAAATCCTCATTGCATTTTTAGCTTCGCTACAGGTGAGAAAGTCTCATCAGTAGTCAACACCTTGAATTTTGTCGGAAACCCTTATGCGACAATCGTAGCTTTATAGACTAAGAATATTACCATCAGCATCTCGCTTTTCTCTTGAAGATCCATTTATTTCCACAGCCTATGGCGTACATTGTGTAAGTCTCACCAAAGTCCATACTTTGTTACTCATACATGGATCCCATTTCGGATTTCATGGCTTCTTGCCATTTGTTGGAATCTGGGCTCATCATCGCTTCTTCATACGTCACAGGGTCTTCATCATTGTTGTCCACAATCATGACATTTAGACAAGGATCATACCAATCAGGAGTGTGGCGTGTAGTTGACGTGGGAGTTAGAAATCTTTGTGGTGTGTCTTTTCTTTCTCGGGGCCCCCGGCAACGGCTGCCAGAAATAATATGCTTGATGGCGTGTACAGCACACCGTTCCGTGGGGAACCCCAAGAGGAAGGTATGATACGCGATACTACGGGAAGCTTTCCTCGAAAGAAACCAAGAGCTTATCGAACCAGGAGGAGCCGTAGAAGCACGCTGGAAGGCTGATGGCGGCGGGATGGAGGCGGTGCAACACCAGAGACTCCGCTGCCAACGTGGAACCCGCACAACACATCCAAAGCACTTCGTCTCCCAATCGAGAACAAGCAGAGGCTTCAAGTCAATCTCACCGGCTTGCTGTAACAAAGGATTTAGACGTATGGTAGTGGATGATGATTGTTTGCTGTAAAAACAAGAAACAAGCATCGCAAGCGATTGTATTGCGGATGTGGCAAGGAATGGACCTAGGTCCACAGCTCACCAGAGGTGTCTCTCCCATAGAGATAGCGTGTTGTGGTGAACAAATTACAGTCTGGGCAATTGACTAAATAGAGAGGGCATGACACACGCACATGACAGAGCATATGATGAATGATAGTGAGATTTCGACTGGGCATTACGACAAAGTACATAGGACCGGCCATCCACAAGCATGCATCTATGCTTAAAAGTCCACCTTCAGTTACATCCAACCCCTTCCAAAGATTAAGTGTAAACAACAGCAATTGCATTGTCAGGTATGTAGTAATGTAATCAATAACCACTCTTCGCATGCATCAATATGTTATCCCTAGTGGCAACAAGACATCCACAACCTTGGAACTTTCCGTCACCGTCCTAGATTTAATGGAGGCATGAACCCGAGAGAGCATAAATACTCCCTCTTGGAGTTAAGGAGTAAAAACTTGGCTTAGGCTTCACTATAACTAAGAGCAGGCAAGATCGATAAACAACACATAGGTAATAGATTGGATAATCAAACATAACGATAGTATCTTCATCCATCTGATCCCGACAAACACAACATATAGAATTACGATAGATGATCTGATCATGCTAGGAGTTTCACAAGATCCACAATGAAGCACATGATGGAGAAGAATACCATCTAGCTACCAAGTTATATGGACCATATAGTCCAGAGGTGAACTATCCATCATCACTCTGAGGCGACCATGACAGAGAAGAGTCCTCCGGAGATGATTCCCTTCTCCGGCAGGTGCGCCGGAGGCGATCTCCCGAATCCCCCGAGCTGGGATTGGCGTGCGTGCGGCGTCTCGCAAGGTTTTCCGTATCGTGCTCCCGGCACTGGGGGGTTTCGCACGAAGACTATATGTAGGCTG
This sequence comes from Lolium rigidum, assembly GCF_022539505.1. Lineage (NCBI taxonomy): Eukaryota > Viridiplantae > Streptophyta > Magnoliopsida > Poales > Poaceae > Lolium > Lolium rigidum. The sequence continues at coordinate 33,766,065 of NC_061512.1, forward strand.
AGGTCGGGGGCCGTTAACGGGGCCACACGAGGGCCCCACGACAGCCGCCGCGGCGCCAGAGCCCAGGCCGCGCTGCCTCTAGTGTGTGGCCGCCCGCGGCCCCACTTCGTCTATCCCTTCGGACTTCTGGAAGCTTCGCGACAATAAACACAGTAGGACCCCGGGCGATTGATGGCGTCCAATTCCGAGAATATTTCCTTACTAGGGATTTCGTAAAACCAAAAACGAAGTGTAAAACAAAGAACCGGTCTTCGGCATCTCGCTAATAGGCTAGAGCCGGAAGCTGCATAAATATGAACATAAAGTATGCACAAAACATGTAGATATCGACTTCTAACAATGTGGCATGGAACATAACAAATGATCGACACGTCGGAGACGTATCGCATCCCCAAGCTGAGTTTCGCTCGTCCCGAGTGTGTAAACTGATAACAAAGATAATTTATGGAGTGACATGCCATCATAACCTTGATCATACTATTGTAAGCATATGTAATGAATGCAGCGATCAAAACAATGGTAATGACATGAGTAAACAAATGAACTCATAAAAGCAAAGGCTTTTCATGAATAGCACTTCAACATTCAAGCATCAATAAGTCTTGCATAAGAGTAACCTCTCTAAAGCAATAAATCAAAGTAAAGGTATTGAAGCAACACAAAAGAAAAGACTAAGTTTCAGCGGTTGCTTTCTAACTTATAACATGTATATCTCATGGATATTGTCAATGCAAAGCAATATAACAAGTGCAAT
>NC_061512.1:33766918-33827831 GCF_022539505.1 Lolium rigidum
GATGGCGAGCAACGTAGTTATCATTAGATGTGTTAGGGTTAGCATTGTTCTTCGTTTAAGCATGCTTACGTAGTGCAACCCTTGCATATCTAGCCGTCCTCACGCCTATCTCAGGTGTGGGGCGGCACCCGCTTGATCATTATTTAGTAGATCTGATCCGTTACGATTGCTCCTTGTTCTACAAGGATTAGTTTAATATCTGCAATAGTTTGGCCTTACAAAGGGGGAGGATCCTGTGGCACGTAGGGTGGCGTTCGCAAGTCCTAAACGGGATGTTCCTAGGATCAACTTCATGTTGGTTTTCTGGCCTTGTTTAGGATCGGCTTACGAGCACCGTGCGTGGCCATCCGGCCCAACTCTGGAGTAGGATGATCCGATTATGTGGTGAAAACCCTAAATCGTCGTAGATCTCATTAGCTTCATCTTGATCAAGCAGGACCACCAAGTATTCGTACACCCCGTACGGATCATGGGTGGATCGGCTCTTTGAGCCGATTCACGGGATAACCCGAGAGCCGATCGAGGCTCGTATTTAACGTTTACATGTATGCCCTGCGAGAAACTAAGCGAGGCAATCTCATCACCTTCCCGACCGGGTATAGGTCAGGTGGCACGCCCTTGCACTTCGCAACGCCGCGTGTGACCAGAAGAGCATTGCGGGCCGTCGCTCGGAGGGGTCTCAGCCAGCCGCAGCTCTAGGCTCCCCCCGGCTCTACAGTGTTGACAAGGCCGCTACCCGCCGGTGGGTTTTGGCAGTCAACACATATCAATCTTATTAACCTGTTAGTCACGATACCACACTTCTTTATTGTTTAAATTTCAAATAATTCTTTTAATAAACAAATGTAACAATGTAATAATAAACTTGAATAAATAAGTAACAATAGTTTTTTATTTTTTTTGCAAAACCTAAAATCTGAAAATTTTCATATTTTCCTTGAGCAGTTTGAGAATCTAAAAATTGTCTAACCTTTTGCGTATATACATTTTCATATATAAAATGTTTTTTTCGAGTTTGTATGCAAAAGATATTCCCATTTTACCAAATATTACAATGGTTTTTGCAAAAAAAAGTCAAAATTCATGTTTGTTATTTTTCATAATAACTAGATCACTTAACCTACGTATATCTAAAAGGATTTTTTTTATTTTGAATTAGTCCCGATTTGTAACACCACCAGAGACTAAAGGTTTTCGAACCAGAGACAACCCAACCCAACGCTATCCCTTTAGTCATGTTTGGTGTCTCCAACCGAGAATAAAGGTCCCGTTTGAACTGGGGCTAAAACCGTGCGGGTGTTCTAGCTATTAGAATCGGGACTAATTCTCACATTAGTCCCGGATCTAAACACGGTCAGGACTAATGCTTCAGGCAGCTCTGAATGAAAGGCTCCTTTTCTACTAGTGTGTACTAGTGCTCATATGTACCAAATATGCTCTCCGGTTGAGGAGGATTAAATCCCATCTAAATGAAAATTCTCCTCAGTATCTTCTAATATACTCCAATACACATGTGAGGTGTGTTAAACGAACAAGGCCGCAGTGTGAACACCGATGGTGGCGGGCCGTGTCATCAGGAAAGCACACAGACACTAGTAGAAAACTAGCTATAGGTGTGATGCCTTTTTGTGGTGCACCAAATTACCATGTGCCACTAATAAAATATGTGGCACACAGTGGCACAAAAATTGGCATTTCTGTGACGCACAAACTTTCCATGCGCCACAGAAATCTGGTGGGACCCGTGGCCAATTATTGGGTTGACCAATTCTGCGTATGTTTTGGGCGCATGGAGCTGGATGCGCCACATAAATGTCGCCTTTCTGTGGCGCATGTGGCCAAATGCGCCACATAAAGAATCATTTCTGTGGCGCATGGAGCTACATGCGCCACAGAACTTTTTTGGTTTTTTTTTGCTCTCTTGCAAGCCGCCGCCACCCCACCCCCCCCTCCGTGGATCACTTTTTTTTTGCTTTGTACAATACAGAAGAAATAGATAGAAATTTCAAAAAATAAAATTCTTCGAGGTGTCCATGTATTATGTCATCTAGTTTTAATAAAAATTAGCAAACATGAATTTCGATTTTTTTTTGCTAATTGCGTTGTATATCGGTAAAACTGGATTTCAGATTGCATACGAACTCGAAAAAACGCACAATATATCAAAATGTCCATGAGAAAAATGTACATCCGAATTGAAATTTACAGAATTGGCAGATTAAAAAAGAGTAAAAAGTTACGGCAAAATCAAGATTTTTTCCTGCAAAAATAAAAAATTCGAAAAATATTCTGTGGTGCACCAAGTGCACATGCGCCACAGAATACCTAGGCTAAAATTTGAATTTCGGTGGCGCCTCCTCCTCCTCCTCTCCTCCACTTCTCCTCCTCACCTTCTCCTCCACTTCAACTTCCACTTCTCCTCCACTTTCACTTCTCTCCTCATCTCCCCCGCTTCTCCTCCACCCGGTGACCTCCTACTCCTCCTCCGACGAACTCCTCCTTCCTCTTCTCCTCCTCCTCCTCCGGCAATCCCCTCCTCCCCACCTCCGGCGACCCCCTTCGGCCGGCCTCCTCCTCCTCCACCCACCCACCACCTCCGGCCGGCCTCCTCCTCCTCCTCCACCCACCTCAACCCACCCACCCACCTCCGGCGACCTACGGAAAATTTTAAAAAAAATCTTATCGCCATTTTTTAAATTCAAAAAAGAAATTGTGGTGCACCACCTTTGGGTGCGCCGCAGAAAGTTTTCTGTGGCGCATGCCTGCCTGGTGCGCCACAAAAATGTCACTTTTCTGTGACGCATGGGTCCTTGAGCCACATAATTAAAAAAATGGTGTGCCACTGGTCAGCCTTTTTTCTACTAGTGGGATTTTGTCTCTATATCGCTTTCGGCTGATACTACAGCGCCGACAACACAAAAACTGGGAGTTGGGCTTGGGATTCGAAGTACCAAACCAGGAATTGAGCCACTTCGGTCTATGGTAGGGCCGGATGCCAACATGGAAGAATTGAATCATGGACGAGGACATATATGAAAGCAAGTATACTAGCAAAATTCGACTAGCTATCAGCATCATTTTCCTTGATGAGTGAAATATGTTGAAGGACTTGTATTTCTCAAACAAACAAGTAGGGAACTCTAGGATCACAAGATGCAGATAAACACTAGTAGGAAAATGTTCATTAGTGGCGCACCAAAAACCACAGTCTGTGGCGCATGGGCCGTGCGCCCCAGAATTTTCGCCACAAAAATAAGAATTCGGTGGCGCACCTGCCCATACGCCACAGAAATTCTTATTTCTGTGGCGCACCAGGCAAGGTGCACCACAGAAATAGGAAGTCTTATTTCTATGGTGCACGGCAGTGGTGCGCCACAGATTTTTTTTTTTGGATTTCAAAAAAAAGGCGGGTAGATCTCAATCTAGGGCTGCCGAATTTTTTTAATTTTTTTTTTGAAATTTTGCCGGAAGGTCGCTGGAGGTTGGTGGTTGGGTGGATTGGGTGAGTGGGTGGTTGGGTGGGTTGGGTGAGTGACTGAGTGGGTGGGTGCGATGGGTGTTGGAGGAGGCCGGCCGGAGGAGGTTGTGGTGGTGGAGTAGGAGTAGGAGGAGGAGGAGGAGCCGAGGAGGAGGAGGTGGTGGTGGTGGTGGTGGTGGTGGTGGAGTAGGAGGAGGTGGTGGTGGTGGTGGAGGAGGAGGTGGTGGCGGTCGCTGTTGGCATGAAAATCTGCCACGTAACACCAGGATAACCGTCGTACTTTCGTGATGACGAACGATTGCTTTTCCGGCAAAGCAACAAAGGATCCTCAATTTCAGAGAGGAGATACAACCGTTTTTCAGCGCAAAACGGTAAAGATGAACCAAACCCTAGGGCTGCTAGGGCATGGCATGAAAAAGATAAAGAAACAAACGTAAATAAAATATATGTAAATTGCATTGAGTAGATCGATTGTTTGGGTTCTCTCAATCGGTCAGAGCCTTTAAATAAGGTGCAGGTCTTTGCGTACAGCCGGACTTGGCCTGCAGGAATATAACACCAAAACTTAACCGACTAGAACTCCTTCCTAAATTCAGTTACGATACGTAGTCTATACCTACCAAATTTACTTGCAATCGGTACATAGCAGAATTGTAAAGCCCAGGCCATGCTCACGTACATATGCTGTTCAGCCTTTAAGTAATAAAATATTACGGCCGCAGCGCTAATCACATCAGCTAATGAAGAGCCATTTTGAAAATCCTAGGCAGCACAGCTGTAGATGTTATCCTCTCTTCTGAATTCTTCATAATCATGTGAAGCTTCATATATTTGTCACGAGTGAACCATTGAATCTGCACAAGCCTGCAACTTCATATTTAAAGAGCAAATCCAATTATATTTGGTAACCAGTAATTGAATCACAAGCACTAATTTGGCTAATAAAATCCAATAGCCAAATTGCACCGTCAGGGCATCACCACTCATGCGGATGATTTTTTCCTGCGTATAATCTATTACTTGCTTGAGCACTCATGTGTCTTACGCGGTGCTCACGTCTCTCGCGCGTTGGATCCCCATCAGGCGGCTTGAACTCGGCGGCGCTTCCGTCCAATAAAAAAAAATAGAAGAACGCTATCTTTCTCTTCTCTTTTTCGACGACTGGTCGTAGTCGAGCTCATCCCCATTCTCTTCTCCTCTCTCGCCCATATCGACGCCCCGCTCGATCTCCACCGGCGATTCCGTCTCGTCGGCGGCAAGTTGCTGGTGGGCAACATCGAAGGGGTTCTGCTGGTTGGTTGGGGTAGTGGGGTGAACCGTCGGCGGCGCGGGCGACCAAATTGACGCGGCCACCGGATCGACGCTACCAAGGTGGGGGCAGACGGGGTGAGATGGGTTCTTCGCCGCCGCGGCCACGCGACTCGACGCGTCCGAGGCGGCGTCGTGGGTAGCAGGAGTAGCTGAAGGAGACTCGGCGGCGTGGCCTGGCGAATCGATGCAGCCGAAGCTGGTAAACGTCACTAGTGGAGAAGAGGCCTTTGGTCCCAAGCAAATGTCCCAGTGCTGAACCAAACCGGGTCCAATGGTGGCATTGGTCCCGGTTCGTTTCTGCCCAGGACGACCCCACCCGCTGGAGCTTGTCCGGTAGTGGCCTTTGGACCCGGTTTGTAATACAAACCGGGACTAAAGGGTCCACGGCAGGCGCGGCAGCGGTGTCGGCGTGGGAAACCTTTAGTCCCGGTTTGTATTACAAACCGGGTCTAAAGGCCCCCTCCTGGACCCGGTTTGTGTTACAAACCGGGACAAGGTCCCCAATCCGGCTATATTACCTTGCCCTGCCCAAGTGTGAGCCACACTTGGCCATTTTTTCACTTTCTTCACAAGAGGGGTGTATTGCTCTCCTCTCTTCTTCACATGCACAAGAGGTGTTTGATGAAATGCTTAAGAGGATTTGCCACTTGATTTTTTCTTCTTCATCGAGGTTAACAACTTTATCATTTTCATCTGTAATTGATAAAATGCATGTGTATATATACATCGTGATGTTCTGTAATGATTTTGATCAGCTAAATTATATCATGGAGATGAATCGGCAATGGATGTACATTGACCGACGGTTTGACGAGTTCACTTCGGGCCTGGATAATTTTATGGCCGTGGCGGAGGCAAACAAACATGGTGGCTTCATGTATTGTCCATGTGTGAACTGCAAGAATACCGTAAATTACGCTCACTTGAGTCTCATTCACAGCCACCTTCCGCGATCCGGTTTCATGCCCGAGTTACTATTGTTGGACCAAGCACGGAGAAAGAGGGGTTATGATGGAAGACAATGAAGAAGAGGAAGAGGATGATGACGGTTATCCCAATTTCCCGAATACGATGATACCGCAGAAGGCAATGAAGACAATGAAGTAGAAGATCAAGAGGCACCGGATGAGCCTCGCTGATGATGATCTTGGTCGGGCCATTGCCGATGCAAGGAGAGAATGTGAAACTGAAAAGGAAAGGTTGGCCTTCGACAAGATGATAGAAGATCACAACAAATTGTTATACCCAACTTGCGAAGATGGCCATAAAAAGCTAGGGCAAGCACGCTGGAATTGTTGCAATGGAAGGCGAGAGAACGGTGTCACCGACTCGAGATTTGGAAAGTTGTCGACAATAATTAAGAGGAAGCTTCCAAGGGGTAACGAATTGCCCGCCGATACGTACGAAGCGAAGAAGATTGTCTGCCCTCTAGGATTAGATGTGCAAAAGATACATGCATGCATTAATGACCGCATCCTCTACCGCGGTGAGTACGAGAATTTGGATGCATGTCCGGTGTGCACCGCATTGCGGTATAAGATCGGACGAGATGACCCTGGTGATGTTGAGGGCGAGCGCCCCAAGAAGAGGGTTCCCGCCAAGGTTATGTGGTATGCTCCTATAATACCACGGCTGAAACGCTTGTTCAGGAATAAAGAGCACGCTAGGTTGTTGCGATGGCACAAAGAAGACCATAAGAAAGACGTGATGTTGAGGCACCCTGCTGATGGATCCCAATGGAGAAAAATCGATAGAGAGTTCCCAAACTTTGCACAGGATGCAAGGAACTTAAGGTTTGGTCTAAGTACAGATGGCATGAATCCTTTTGGAGAGCAGAGCTGCAGCCATAGCACCTGGCCTGTGACTCTTTGTATATATAACCTTCCTCCTTGGTTGTGCATGAAGCGGAAGTTTATTATGATGCCAGTGCTCATACAAGGCCCGAAGCAGCCCGGGAACGACATTGATGTGTACCTGAAGCCATTAGTCGAAGAACTTCTACAGCTGTGGTCCCTAGCAGGTGTACGTGTGTGGGACGAGCACAAGCAGGAGGAATTTGACCTAAGAGCGATGCTTTTCGTAACCATCAATGACCGGCCTGCTCTTGGTAACATTTCAGGACAGTCAAACAAGGGATACAATGCATGCACACACTGTTTACATGAGCTCGAAGGTGATTATTTGGAAAAAGGTCAGAAGATCGTGTACCTGGGGCATCGTCGATTTCTTAGGATTACCCATCCCGTAAGAAAGAAAGGCAAGCATTACGACGGTGATGCTGATCACCGGAGGAAGCCTCCCCATCGTGATGGTGTTGATATATTTGGTATGGTCAAGGATCCAGATGTAATATTTGGAAAGGGTCCTGGCGGACGGTCTGTTCCGAATGACGCTGCCGGACACGCGCCCATGTGGAAGAAGAAATCTATTTTTTGGGAGCTAGAATATTGGAAAGTCTTAGAAGTCCGCTCTTCAATCGATGTGATGCACGTGACGAAGAATCTTTGCGTGAACCTGCTAGGCTTTCTGGGCGTGTACGGGAAGACAAAAGATACACCGAAGCACGGGAGGACCAAGCAACGTTGGAAAGACCCCAAAAATCTGCATGAGAGAGTTAAAGGACGTCATTTATCCAGCTACGCTCTTACAAAAGCGAGAGAAGGAAATATTTTTTGAATGTCTTAGCGAGTATCAAGGTCCCGTCTGGCTTCTCCTCCAATATAAAGGGAATAATAAATATGGAGAAGGAAACATTCCAGAACCTCGAAGTCTCATGATCTGTCACGTGATAATGACACAGTTGCTTCCGATTGCATTGAGGGGCTTCTACCGGAAAATGTTCGATCGCCCATTGTGAAGCTATGTGCATTCCTCAATGCAATTTCTCGAAGGTAATAAACCCAGAAATTCTACCGAGGTTGCGGAATGATGTGGTCCAATGTCTCGTTAGTTTTGAGCTGGTGTTCCCACCATCCTTCTTCAATATTATGACACATCTCCTCGTTCACCTGGTCGATGAGATTTCCATTCTCGGTCCTGTGTTTCTACACAATATGTTCCCCTTCCAGAGGTTCATGGGAGTCTTGAAGAAATATGTTCATAACCGTGCTAGGCCGAAGGAAGCATCTCCAAGGGCTATGGAACGAGAGGAGGTCATTGAATTCTCGTGTTGACTTTATTCCCGACCTTAAGCCGATTGGTGTTCCCGAATCGCGGCATGAAGGGAGACTAAGTGGAAAAGGCACGCTAGGAAGGAAATCAATGATATGTAGGGACGGGATTTCTTTGACTCAAGCACACTACACAGCTTCTACAAAGTTCCACCATGGTGGCTCCGTATATCGGTGAGCACAAGAACTTTCTACGCTCCCAGAACCCGGGGCAGTCGAACGATTGGATTAGACGTGAACACATGTCGACTTTCGGCGGTTGGTTGCAAAAACATCTCCCGAATAACGAAGATATTGAAGATCAGTCTGTACTTGTCGGCCCGGACACCATCTTCGACCGTAGTGACTTTCCAAGGGTACGAGATAAATGGGAATACATTTTACACGATCGCCCAAGATAAAAAGAGCACCAACCAAAACAGTGGTGTCCGCTTTGATGCAATAATGAATGAAGGCCCAAATGACACATATTATGGTTACATAGAGGATATCCGGGAACTTGAGTATGGACCTTCTTTTAAGGTCCCTTTGTTTAGGTGCAAATGGGTCAACAAAACAGGAGGCGGGGTTCGGGTAGACAAGTTGTATGGAATGACAACAGTGGATCTCAACAATCTTGGGTATAGAGACGAACCATTCGTCCTAGCCAAGGATGTGGCCCGGGTTTTCTATGTGAAGGATATGTCTAGCAAACCAAGAAAAAGGAAACATAAGGAAACAAATACATCAAACGATGAGCCAAAGCGCCACATAGTTCTTTCCGGAAAAAGAAACATCGTGGGAGTGGAGGACAAGACAGACATGTCGAGAAGATTATAATAAGTTTGATGAAATTCCACCCTTCAGAGTGAACATTGATCCAAGCATCAAGTTAAATGATGAAGATGCTCCATGGTTAAGGCCGAAGAAGATTAAATGATGAAGATGCTCCATGGCACAAATGAGTATCTCAACATGGTGATGGCGTGTATTTCACACGTTCGTTGGGCAACCCCAAGAGGAAGGTATGATGCGCACAGCAGCAAATTTTCCCTCGGAAAGAAACCAAGGTTTATCGAACCAGGAGGAGCCAAGAAGCACGTTGAAGGTTGATGGCGGCGGGATGTAGTGCGGCGCAACACCAGAGATTCCGGCGCCAACGTGGAACCTGCACAACACAAGCAAAGTACTTTGCCCCAACGAAACAGATGAGGTTGTCAATCTCACCGGCTTGCTGTAACAAAGGATTAACCGTATTGTGTGGAAGATGATTGTTTGCGAGAGAAAATAGTAAAACAAGTATTGCGGCAGATTTGTATTTCGAGTATTAAAGAATGGACCGGGGTCCACAGTTCACTAGAGGTGTCTCTCCCATAAGATAAAAGCATGTTGGGTGAACAAATTACGGTCGGGCAATTGACAAATAGAGAGGGCATAACAATGCACATGCATGACATGATAAGTATAGTGAGATTTAATTGGGCATTACGACAAAGTACATAGACCGCCATCCAACTGCATCTATGCCTAAAAAGTCCACCTTCAGGTTATCATCCGAACCCCCTCCAGTATTAAGTTGCTAACAACGAGACAATTGCATTAAGTATGGTGCGTAATGTAATCAACAACTACATCCTCGGACATAGCGCCAATGTTTTATCCCTAGTGGCAACGAGCACAACACAACCTTAGAACTTTCTATCACCGTCCCGGTGTCAATGCGAGGCATGAACCCACTATCGAGCATAAGTACTCCCTCTTGGAGTTAAAAGTAAAAACTTGGCCAGAGCCTCTACTAGAAACGGAGAGCATGCAAGATCATAAACAACACATGTATAATAACTTGATAATTAACATGACATAGTATTCTCTATCCATCGGATCCCGACAAACACAACATATAGAATTACATATAGATGATCTTGATCATGTTAGGCAGCTCACAAGATCTAACAATGAAGCACAATGAGGAGAAGACAACCATCTAGCTACTGCTATGGACCCATAGTCCAGGGGTAGACTACTCACTCATCACTCCGGAGGCGACCATGGCGGTGTAGAGTCCTCCGGGAGATGAATCCCCTCTCCGGCAGGGTGCCGGAGGCGATCTCCTGGATCCCCGAGATGGGATCGGCGGCGACGGCGTCTCGGTAGGTTTTCCGTATCGTGGCTCTCGCATCGGGGGTTTCGCCACGGAGGCTTTAAGTAGGCGGAAGGGCAAGTCAAGAGGCGGCACGGGGGCCCACACCATAGGCCGGCGCGGCCGGGGTGGGGCCGCGCCGCCCTAGGGTTTGGCCACCCCGTGGCCCCTCTTCGTCTCGTCTTCGGACTTCCGGAAGCTTCGTGGAAAAATAGGCCCCTGGGCTTTGATTTCGTCCAATTCCGAGAATATTTCGTTACTAGGATTTCGAAACCAAAAACAGCAGAAAACATCAAGCGGCACTTCGGCATCTTGTTAATAGGTTAGTTCCGGAAAATGCACGAATATGACATAAAGTGTGCATAAAACATGTAGGTATCATCAATAATATGGCATAGAACATAAGAAATTATCGATACGTCGGAGACGTATCAAGCATCCCCAAGCTTAGTTACGCTTCGTCCCGAGCGGGTAAAACGATAACAAAGATAATTTACGAAGTGATATGCCATCATAACCTTGATCATACTATTTGTAAACATATGTAGTGGATGCAGCGATCAAAACAATGGTGATGACATGAGTAAACAAGTGAATCATAAAGCAAAGACTTTTCATGAATGGTACTTAAAGACAAGTATTAATAAGTCTTGCATAAGAGTTAACTCATAAAGCAATAAATCAAAGTAAAGGTATTGAAGCAACACAAAGGAAGATTAAGTTTCAGCGTTTGCTTTCAACTTGTAACATGTATATCTCATGGATAATAGTCAACATAGAGTGATATAACAAGTACAATATGCAAGTATGTAGGAATCAATGCACGGTTCACACAAGTGTTTGCTTCTTGAGGTGGAGAGAGATAGGTGAACTGACTCAACATAAAAGTAAAGAGAATGGTCCTTCAAAGAGGAAAGCATCGATTGCTATATTTGTGCTAGAGCTTTTATTTTGAAAACATGAAACAATTTTGTCAACGGTAGTAATAAAGCATATGAGTTATGAAAGTTATATCTTACAAGTTGCAAGTCTCATGCATAGTATAGTAATAGTGCCCGCACCTTGTCCTAATTAACTTGGACTACCGGATCTTTGCAATGCACATGTTTTGACCAAGTGTCACAATGGGGTACCTCCATGCCGCTGTACAAAGGTCTAAGGAGAAAGCTCGCATTTTGGATTTCTCGCTTTTGATTATTCTCAACTTAGACATCCATACCGGGACAACATGGACAACGAGATAATGGACTCCTCTTTTATGCATAAGCATGTGGCAACAATTATTATTCTCATATGAGATTGAGGATATGTGTCCAAAGCTGAAACTTCCACCATGAATCATGGCTTTAGTTAGCGGCCCAAAGTTCTTCTCTAACAACATGCATGCTCCAACCATGAAGGTGGTAGATCTCTCTTGCTTCAGACAAGACGGACATGCATAGCAACTCACATGATATCCAACAAGGAATAGTTGATGGCGTCCCCAGAAACATGGTTACCGCTCAACAAGCAACTTAATAAGAGATAAAGTGCATAAGTACATATTCAATACTACAATAGTTTTTAAGCTATTTGTTCCCATGAGCTATATATTGCAAAGGTGAATGATGGAATTTTAAAGGTAGCACTCAAGCAATTTACTTTGGAATGGCGGGTAAATACCATGTAGTAGGTAGGTATGGTGGACACAAATGGCATAGTGGTTGGCTCAAGTATTTTGGATGCATGAGAAGTATTCCCTCTCGATACAAGGTTTAGGCTAGCAAGGTTATTTGAAACAAACACAAGGATGAACGGTACAGCAAAACTCACATAAAAGACATATGGTAAACATTATAAGACTCCATACCGTCTTCCTTGTTGTTCAAAACTCAATACTAGATGTTATCTAGACTCTAGAGAAACCAAATATGCAAACCAAATTAGCAAGCTCTAAGTATTTCTTCATTAATGGGTGCAAAGTATATGATGCAAGAGCTTAAACATGAGCACAACAATTGCCAAGTATCAAATTATCCAAGACATTTTAGAGTTACTACATGTAGCATTTTCCAATTCCAACCATATAACAATTTAACGAAGGAGAAACTTCGCCATGAATACTATGAGTAGAACCTAAGGACATATTTGTCCATATGCAACAGCGGAGCGTGTCTCTCTCCCATAAAGTGAATGCTAGGATCCATTTTATTCAAACAAAACAAAAACAAAAACAAACCGACGCTCCAAGCAAAAGTACATAAGATGTGGCCGAATAAAAATATAGTTTCAGGGGAGGAACCTGATAATGTTGTCGATGAAGAAGGGGATGCCTTGGGCATCCCCAAGCTTAGACGCTTGAGTCTTCTTAATATATGCAGGGGTGAACCACCGGGGCATCCCCAAGCTTAGAGCTTTCACTCTCCTTGATCATATTGCATCATACTCCTCTCTTGATCCTTGAAAACTTCCTCCACACCAAACTCGAAACAACTCATTAGAGGGTTAGTGCATAATAAAAATTCACATGTTCAGAGGTGACACAATCATTCTTAACACTTCTGGACATTGCATAAAGCTACTTGGACATTAATGGATCAAAGAAATTCATCCAACATAGCAAAAGAGGCAATGCGAAATAAAAGACAGAATCTGTCAAAACAGAACAGTCCGTAAAGATGGATTTTATTAGGCCACCAGACTTGCTCAAACGAAAATGCTCAAATTGAATGAAAGTTGCGTACATATCTGTGGATCACTCACGTAAATTGGCATAATTTTCTGAGTTACCTACAGAGAATTAGACCCAGATTCGTGACAGCAAAGAAATCTGTTTCTGCGCAGTAATCCAAATCTAGTACTTACTTTTCTATCAAAGACTTTACTTGGCATAACAAAACTCAAAACTAAGATAAGGAGAGGTTGCTACAGTAGTAAACAACTTCCAAGACACAAATATAAAACAAAGTACTGTAGTAAAAACATGGGTTGTCTCCCATAAGCGCTTTTCTTTAACGCCTTTCGCTAGGCGCGAAAGTGTAACTCAAGTAACATCAAGAGATGAAGCATCAACATCATAATTTGTTCTAATGATAGAATCATAAGGTACCTTCATTCTATTTCTAGGGAAGTGTTCCATACCTTTCTTGAGAGGAAATTGATATTTAATATTACCTTCCTTCATATCAATAGTAGCACCAACGGTTCGAAGAAAAGGTCTTCCCAATATAATGGGGCAAGATGCATTGCATTCAATATCCAAGACAACAAAATCAACGGGGACAAGGTTATTGTTAACCATAATATGAACATTATCAACTTTCCCCAAAGGTTTCTTTTTAGCATTATCGACGAGATTAACATCCAAATAACAATTTTTCAATGGTGGCAAGTCAAGCATATCATAGACTTTTTTAGGCATAACAGAAATACTTGCACCAAGATCACATAAAGCATTACAATCAAAATCTTTGACTCTGATTTTAATGATGGGCTCCCAACCATCCTCTAGCTTTCTAGGAATAGAAGTTTCAAGTTTTAGTTTCTCTTCTCTAGCTTTTATGAGAGCATTTGTAATATGTTTTGTGAAAGCCAAATTTATAGCGCTAGCATTGGGACTCTTAGCAAGTTTTTGCAAGAACTTTATAACTTCAGAGATATGGCAATCATCAAAATCTAAATCATTACAATCTAAAGCAATGGGATTATCATCCCCAAGGTTGGAAAAAATTTCAGCGGTTTATCACAGGCAGTTTCAGGTAATTTTGCGCGCTTTGCACTAGGAGTAGAAGCATTGCTAACACCAATTATTTTACCATTGATAGTAGGAGGTGCAGCAACATATGAATCATTAGCATTGCTAGTGGTGTTAATGGTCCAAACTTTAGCTACATTTTCCTTCTTAGCTAGTTTTTCATTTTCTTCTCTATCCCACCTAGCACGCAGTTCAGCCATTAATCTTATATTCTCATTAATTCTAACTTGAATGGCATTTGCTGTAGTAGTAATTTTATTTTCAATATCCCTATTAGGCATAACTTTCGATTTCAAAAGATCAACATCGAGGCAAGACTATCAACTCTAGAAACAAGAATATCAATTTTATTGAGCTTTTCCTCAACAGATTTGTTAAAGGCAGTTTGTGTACTAATAAATTCTTTAAGCATGGCTTCAAGTCCAGGGGGTGTATTCCTATTATTGTTATAAGAATTCCCATAAGAATTAGCATAACCGTTACCATTATTATAAGGATATGGCCTATAGTTATTACTAGAATTGTTCCGATAAGCATTGTTGTTGAAATTATTATTTTTAATGAAGTTTACATCAACATGTTCTTCTTGGGCAACCAATGAAGCTAATGGAACATTATTAGGATCAACATTAGTCCTATCATTCGCAAGCATAGACATAATAGCATCAATCTTATCACTCAAGGAAGAGGATTCTTCAACGAGAATTTACCTTCTTACCTTGTGGAGCTCTTTCCGTGTGCCATTCAGAGTAATTAACCATCATATTATCAAGAAGCTTTGTTGCTTCACCAAGAGTGATGGACATAAAGGTACCTCCAGCAGCTGAATCCAATAAATTCCGCGAAGAAAAATTTAGTCCTGCATAGAAGGTTTGGATGATCATCCAAGTAGTCGATCCATGGGTTGGGCAATTTTTAACCGAGAGATTTCATTCTTTCCCAAGCTTGAGCACCATGTTCATTATCTAATTGTTTAAAATTCATTATGCTACTCCTCAAAGATATAATTTTAGCGGGGGGATAATATCTACCAATAAAAGCATCCTTGCATTTAGTCCAGGAATCAATACTATTCTTAGGCGAGAGATAGCAACCAATCTTTAGCTCTTCCTCTTAATGAGAAAGGGAACAATTTTAATTTTATAATGTCACCATCTACATCTTTATACTTTTGCATTTCACATAGTTCAACAAAATTATTGAGATGGGCAGCAGCATCATCGGAACTAACACCGAGAAAATTGCTCTCGCATAACAAGATTAAGTAAAGCGGGTTTAATTTCAAAGAATTCTGCTGTAGTAGCGAGGTGGAGCAATAGGTGTGCATAAGAAATCATTATTATTTGTGCTAGTGAAGTCACACAACTTAGTATTTTCAGGGTTGGCCATTTTAGCAATAGTAAATAAAGCAAACTAGATAAAGTAAATGCAAGTAAACTAATTTTTTTGTGTTTTTGATATAGCAAACAAGACAGGTAAATAAAGTAAAGCTAGCAACTAATTTTTTTGTGTTTTGATATAATGCAGCAAACAAAGTAGTAAATAAAATAAAGCAAGACAAAAACAAAGTAAAGAGATTGAGAAGTGGAGACTCCCCTTGCGGCGTGTCTTGATCTCCCCGACAACGGCGCCGGAAAAGAGCTGTTGACGTGGGAGTTGAAAATCTTTGTTGTGTAACTTTTCTTCGTTCCCCGGCAACGGCGCCAGAAAAAGAGCTTGATGGCGTGTATTTCACACGTTCGTTGGGCAAACCCAAGAGGAAGGTATGATGCGCACAGCAGCAAGTTTTCCCTCAGAAAGAAACCAAGGTTTATCGAACCAGGAGGAGCCAAGAAGCACGTTGAAGGTTGATGGCGGCGGGATGTAGTGCGGCGCAACACCGAGAGATTCCGGCGCCAACGTGGAACCTGCACAACACAACCAAAGTACTTTGCCCCAACGAAACGGTGAGGTTGTCAATCTCACCGGCTTGCTGTAACAAAAGATTAACCGTATTGTGTGGAAGATGATTGTTTGCGAGAGAAAATAGTAAAACAAGTATTGCAGCAGATTTGTATTTCAGTATTAAAGAATGGACCGGGGTCCACAGTTCACTAGAGGTGTCTCTCCCATAAGATAAAAGCATGTTGGGTGAACAAATTACAGTCGGGCAATTGACAAATAGAGAGGGCATAACAATGCACATGCATGACATGATAAGTATAGTGAGATTTAATTGGGCATTACGACAAAGTACATAGACCGCCATCCAACTGCATCTATGCCTAAAAAGTCCACCTTCAGGTTATCATCCGAACCCCCTCCAGTATTACGTTGCTAACAACAGACAATTGCATTAAGTATGGTGCGTAATGTAATCAACAGTTACATCCTCGGACATAGCGCCAATGTTTTATCCCTAGTGGCAACATCACAACACAACCTTAGAACTTTACAGTCACTTGTCCCAGGTGTCAATGCGAGGCATGAACCCACTATCGAGCATAAGTACTCCCTCTTGGAGTTAAAAGTAAAAACTTGGCCGGAGCCTCTACTAGAAACGGAGAGCATGCAAGATCATAAACAACACATGTATAATAACTTGATAATTAACATGACATAGTATTCTCTATCCATCGGATCCCGACAAACACAACATATAGAATTACATATAGATGATCTTGATCATGTTAGGCAGCTCACAAGATCTAACAATGAAGCACAATGAGGAGAAGACAACCATCTAGCTACTGCTATGGACCCATAGTCCAGGGGTAGACTACTCACTCATCACTCCGGAGGAGACCATGGCGGTGTAGAGTCCTCCGGGAGATGAATCCCCTCTCCGGCGGGGTGCCGGAGGCGATCTCTCGGATCCCCGAGATGGGATCGGCGGCGACGGCGTCTCGGTAAGGTTTTCCGTATCGTGGCTCTCGGTATCGGGGGTTTCGTCACGGAGGCTTTAAGTAGGCGGAAGGGCAAGTCAAGAGGCGGCACGGGGGGCCCACACCATAGGCCGGCGCGGCCAGGGGTGGGGCCGCGCCGCCCTAGGGTTTGGCCACTGACAAGGGATTAACTTGTCAATGCCTATGGATTATAGGCTAGGGTTTAGTTAGAAGTAGAGGGCAAGTAGATCTCGAAGGTTTCAGCTGAAAAGTACTCGACGAATATGAAAACTAGGGTTTGCAGACAATGATTTGATGATCTTCTCGTCCCTCGACCCCCCCTTTATATAGGTGGAGCCGAGGGATTCGTGCTATACAAGGATTGCAGAGTCCGGGACGGTTTCTAACTCATCCCGCCAGATTTACAAATAACACTTCCTATTACAACTCTATCTTTTCCTTAAATACATCTTGGGCTGTCGAGTCTTCTTATTCTTCGGGTAGTGGGCCTTCAATAAACCCCGGGTACTATATTAGGCAGGCCCATTTGGGATGCCTATGTCGGTAGCCCCGAGATTTTGCTTGAATCGTAGAATCAGGGAAAATCTCCACTGTCTATTTATATTCGAAAGCTTTTAACTTTTATACTTTTTCTCATAAAATTCTATATTGTTCAGGGATATTGGTAGTTGGGGCTAGTTCATCTGACGGATCGGGTACTAGTTAAGCTGCTCTAGTGGCAATCCGCAAAAACCTACTTCAAAATCACGTCCCTGGACATGATTTCGGGATACTTGGTGTAAACTTCGACAGGCGCCGCTTAAGGTCTTACCATTCCGTCGAGTCCCGGTTAAATTTATCGAGTACCTAACGCGTCCGTTAGGATTTTTCTTCGTATCTGTTGATACGGATAAAAGTAGCAGAGCGCGAGTCTTCGGCGATGCCACGCCCGGCGAGAATAGGTGCGGGGTCTTACCTTCGCAATTTTGCGGCATTCGAGAAATTGATCGCAACTTCGGCGTTACGAGAATATATTGTCGAGTGCTTTTCCGGCTGTTGGAATGGCACATTTTATTGAGTCAAATATGACTTATATTGCTTTCCCGATGGGAGTATATGGAGAGTTAATGATAACTCGAAATATACTCTCTTGCTTGTTCTATTTTTCCTTTGTTAATTTCATCGGGCACGCGAACAGCGTTCCCGATGGGAGTAGCCCCGAGGCTACAGCCAAGAACTTGTGCTTGGTTGTAGGCTCAACATTTTAGTCCACCTTGTCACTATATTGCCATTATCTCTTGATATTCTTTCCTCCTTCTTCTTCTCTCTTTCTTTTTTTTTTTTTTTTTTTTTTTTTTTTTTTATCGGGTGCGCGAACAGCGCTCCTGATGGGAGTAGCCCCCGAGGCTACAGCCAAGAACTTGTGCTTGACTGGAGGCTCAACATTTTCTATATTTGCCATTGTCGAAAGTTTTCTTTTTTCGAAGTAGCCCCCGAGCATTTGGGCAAAAACTTGTTTCTGACCAAAGGCTCCCGATGCATTCAAATAACTTATCCTGTCGCCATTCTCCTTTCTCTCGTCGACATATTTTCCCTTGTCAAATTTTCTTCAACTCTATCATCTGGTCGATATTTTTCTGCTTTGTGGGTCCATCGTTCCCACCATGTTGACACGTCGTGCAAGTGGGGGACACACGTCCTCCGCTTTTTACGGTGCTCGTGCGGTAACGCCTATTCCCGAGTAAAAATACTTTTTTGCCCTTGTAACCAGAAAATCAATTCTCACCACACGATTTCCTCATCCAACGGTACACTGCTTCACCCAATTCTTATATAAACCTGTCTTCAACCTCCGTTCATCCCCTCGCTTGCGCCGCTCACCTGTTCCTCTTCGCAAATCTTCCTCTGCGCCCAATCTTCGCCGATTTCCCGCTCTCGCATACATTGCTCAATCCGCTTCCGTGGATGCCGCCGCGTGCGCGTTTGACCCGCCACGGCACTCCAGAGTCCGCGATGGCCGCTGAAGATCTTGAGTGGGAGAGATCCAAGATCTCCAACCAAGACGCCAACCTGATGAAAAGGCTTGGCCTGATGAAGAAGGAAGGCGCCATCCGCTTCCCCAGTGAAGAAAGCTATCCCAAGCCTCCAATGGAGTATCGGGTTAGTTTCGTTGATCATCTTATCCGCGGCCTCTCTACCCCAATCCATGATTTCCTCCGCGGTCTTCTCTTTGTCTATGGGATTCAACTGCATCATCGACCCCCAATTCCATCCTTCACATTTCTATTTTTATCACCCTTTGCGAATGCTTTCTTGGAGTCGCTCCTAATTGGGCTCTTTGGAAACGCATCTTCTGCCTCCGCCGCAATGGCTCCCACAACGTCACTTATAACATAGGTGGCGTTGTTATCTGTATTCGTATGCGATGTCGATTATTTCGACGTCAAGTTTCCTGATTCTGTCCAAGGATGGCGCAAGAAGTGGCTTTACATTCACGAAGAAAGCGCCAACTCCGTTGAGCACAACATAATTCCCTTCGACGGGAGTGCCAAAATTCAGCGCCGTCGCTCTCGGGATGCCGAAGCTTCGAGGAAGAGAAAAAGGCGACGAGAGGCGCTCATGTCTCGCATTCGCCGGCTTCAAAATACTCGAGGCGAGGAGCTATCTCGGTGTTCAAATCACTTGCTTACTTCCTTAGGATTAGAGTGCAGCCTCTTCGGGCTCGCAAAAATCCCCTTTGGACGTACTATGGTGAAAATGACGCCAACAGAATCTCCGGTAACCTTTCCACCAAGGACTTGGAGAAGTTGGTTCGAAGACTTTCTCGCCTGGGCAAAGATCCAGTTCCTTCTTCTTGTCGCGTGGAACCATACAGCTCCACCAATCCACTCCCCAAGGTATTTTGTCTTTCCGCGTTTTTATCTTGTTGCACCCTTTTTTTTCCTGCATCTCATTGTATTGTCATCTCTTTACGTTTTCTTTGGTTTCCTATTTTTTCAGGACCATCCTAGTATAACTTCCCTTCCTCCTCTTCCTGAGGGTGGAGAAGTCGAAGAAATGACCGTCGTTGCCGACGATACTCAAGGCTCTTACGTCCACGAAAGTGAAGTCGCGGGTTCTCACAAATCTGCGGCTTCTCATGAGAGAGAGGTTGAGTCTGAAGCTAGTGAATCGACTGAATCCCTTCCTCCTGCTGTTTCTCCGAAGAACAAAAGGAAAAGGACTGAAGTCGAGGATTCTGGCATTTCTAAGGCTGAAGAAGTTGTTCCTTCTGATCCGAAGGCAGCTTATGATCCTTATTTTGAGTCCCTCATCAGCTCGTAAGTCAATTTTATCTCTCCTCCTCTTTTTGATGTACTCGAAAGATTTAACTCTGTCTTGCTTTTTGTACTGTCGATTTTTTTTACTAGTGATGAGGAAGAAGTACCAGTTACTGACGTAGCTCCTCGGACCAGCACGTCACGTACTGTGCTTGTTTCAGACACGTTAGTTGAAGGAGATGAAACATCGCCTCCCCAACAAAACGTCGTCACTACTACTCCACCATCGAGCCCCCTTGTCCCTTCGCCAAAAAGGGCAAGGGTTGAAATGATCGTTGAGCCTCCTCCTCAATTGGGCAGTTCTTCCTCGCAGCTCTTGGATGATGTAAGTTTATCGAGATCTATATTTCCTCTATTTTGCTTTTGTGGACCTTTACTTTGTGTAATGCCGAAATTTTTCCCCTTCTTTCCTTCTTCTTTGACAGCCTATGATCAAGGATCTTATCCGCATTGGGTCCCAATTTATTGGGTACCGCGAGTATGCCAGCAGAGCCGAAGGTGACGACTTTTATACTTGCTGTTTTTCCTTGGTTTTTTACTGCTGCTGCTTGTCGCTATTTTTGATCTTTCTTCTCTTCCTTTTCCTTTCTCAACTGAAAAACTTGCGGAAGCTAACCAACGTGCCGAGATACTTTCTCGGAATCTTGAGAAAAGTGAAACGGCTCGCAAGAAAGCTGAGCTTGCCGCTAGCGAAGCCAGAGCTGAAGCTGATGATGCCAAAGCAAAGGCTGCTAGTGTCGAAGAATTGCAGCAAAGGCTCAAAGATGCTGAATCTGCCTTGCACGAGCAAAAATCTGCACAGGTTGCACGAGAACAAGGGATCATCAAGCGTCTGAATTCGCAAAGTCGACGTACAGCCGAGTAATATCACTTGTCCCTTCTATTTTGTTTGTACTTCTTGTTTCTTGGTTTTTGACTAATGTTCTTTCTTGTGTGGCAGCCCAAACCAACCAAGATTTTGACCTGGAAAAGCCTGTCAATGACCCTCTTCTTGACGCACTTTCTCTTCTAGAGTCCCATGGACGCGAAATTCGTGAAGGCGTGGCCAATGCCAGTGGGGCTTTGTCGGCGTTGTTCTCCTACTTCTTCCCGAAGAAAGAGGAACCTTCGACTTTCCTTGACCTCGCCAAGATGTTCAATACATCAGAAGATCCTGGGCTGAAGCTGCGCCATGAGAACATGAAGGTAGCCGTTGAAAATACTGTTGCTCGGGTTGCGACGGTCGCGCAGACTCTCGACTGGACGAAGGTTGGCGACACCGATCTGATAGAACAGTCGAGGTGGAAGTCACTGATGAAGGCGGCCAAGCCCAATACGAACACGCCGTAAGGTGTAATAAACATAGGTTTTCTGCACATCTGCACATCTGAACATCTGAACATCTGAACATCTGAACACGCCGTAAGGTGTAATAAACATAGGTTTTCTGCACATCTGCACATCTGAACACGCCGTAAGGTGTAATAAACGCTGTCTTGGCTTCATCATCTTCTTTTAGTCTGATCTGGTTATAACCAGAGTATGCATCCAAAAAGGAAAGACGTTCACAACCTGCCGTGGAGTCGATAATTTGATCGATCCTTGGGAGGGGAAAGTGATCCTTAGGGCAATGTTTGTTGAGACACGTGAAGTCGACGCACATGCGAAGGACTTGTCGTGTTTTTCTTTGGCACCATCACTGGGTTAGCTACCCATGTGGCTTACGTAGATATCTCTACGATAAAACCAGCTTCCTCTAGTCGATTTATTTCCGATAGCATGGATTTGCGGTTTGGTTCCGAAAAGCGCCGCAAAGGTTGTTCGATTGGTTTCGCTTGTTGGATCCAAATTTAGGTGGTGCTCGGCAAGTTCCACGGGTACTCCTGGCATGTCAGCTGGACACCATGCGAAGATTTTCCGGTTCTCACGGAGGAACTCGACGAGCGCGCTTTCCTATGCGATATCCATGTTGTTTGCAATGGATGTCGTCTTTTTTGGATCCGTCGGGTGAATCCGCACCTCCTTAGAATTTTTCTCTCGTGTTGAAAGTTGACTCCTTGTTTGGCCTTCCGACGTACGGCGATACGTCGTAATCGATCATGCTCTTCGACACCAAGTATTCCGCTTGCATCCCGAAGGTTTCGACAATCGATGGAAATCCTTGTCGCACTTATCGGCTAAAGCAAAACTCCCTTTGACCGTGATTGGTCCCTTGGGTCCGGGCAATCTCCATAACAGGTATGTATAGTGTGGTACTGCCATAAATCTAGCGTATGCTGGTCGTCCCAACAAAGCGTGGTACTGCGATGGGAAATCCACGACTTCAAACTCCAGCTTCTCGATTCTATAATTTTCTCGGGTTCCAAGCTGAACGTCGAGGTTGATCTTCCCCAATGGGTAACTTGGTTTCTCCGGTGTGATGCCGTGGAACCTTGTGTCCGTTGGCTTCAGGTTTGCTAAGGATATGTTCATCTTCCTCAATGTATCTGCATACATGAGGTTTAAGCTGCTGCCACCATCTATGAATACTCGAGAGACGTCAAATCCTGCGATAACTGCTGGCAGAATGAGTGCTGACTGCCCTGGTCGAGGAACTTGCTGTGGGTGGTCCGCTATGGTGAAGCCGATGTCTTGTCCTGACCAATTGAGGTACTCAACTGTTGGTGGAGGCATTTTCTCTGCCATGAACACCTGTCGCGAGATTACTTTTTGAGCTCTATTGGATGGCCTTCCCTTCTGAATCATCGACACTTGCTCCGTTGGAGTTAGGATCAACATAGGGTGGTGGTGCTTGGTGCTGCCGCTATTCCGAGCTGGTGTTGATTGCCTTACGTAATCGCGGGAGGTGGCGGTAGATGAATTTCGCTCCTAGGCTCCCGAGGGTTTCTCTCGTGCTGCTCGTGCGTGAGCGTTTTACGCACATCCGAACATTGCTTGGAAATTTCGACAATCTTTCTGCAGGTGTCCTGACTTGTCTTTTCCCATTGCTATCGAGGAAAAATGCATACGGCACGGTCCGTTCAGCATTTCTTCGGGAGACATAAAAGGTCGTGGAAACCTTGGCCCACTATTTTGCCTGTTACGGGAGTCGTCCCTATTATCGCCTCGCTGCTCATTGCTTCTCTGATAATCATCTCTGTTGCTTGCTCCTGTATTTGACCGAACTCCTGCCGAAATTTGCCCTGGGGCGTCGTAATTCGGATACTTGCCGAGGAAATCGTCGCCTCGTCGATAATTTCGACTACGGTCCTCCTCCGGCGACCTGTGTCGTTTATTGTGGACAGCGTCTTCTCCGTCCGCCCATCTATTTGCTATCTCCATCAACGCGGATACTTGTTTTTGGATTGGTCCTTCCCAAGTCCTCGACAAAATCTCCGCGCCTGATTCCTGCGACAAACGCATCTATTGCTCTCTCGTCAGATATATTTTCTGCCGAGTTTTTTATGATGTTCCACCTTTGGATGTATTTTCTCATTGACTCATCTGGCTTTTGTCGACACGCCCTCGGCTCTTCCAACGATGCGAGGCTTTTTGCATGTGGATGCTGAAGTTTTTGACGAAACGTCCTCGAAACTTTCCCAGTCTGTCGATGGATCCTGGCGGAAGTTTTTGATCCAAGATCGTGCGGCTCCACTTAGGTGCACCTGAATACTTTGCATGGCTGTTGCTCTAGTTCCTCCAGTTAGCTTTACCGTCTCGAGGTAATCGATTAGCCGATCCTCCGGGTCTTGCGGGCCGTCGAACTTTTTGAAGTGATCGGGTAACTTGAATCCCGAGGGGACTCGAGTTTTTCGGACTCTTCTCGTGAAACAAGGTAGACCACACATATCCTCGTCATTAAGCTCCGGGGACTGCCGATGATCTCTTACTGCTTTGCCTTGCTCTGTCGACCCTTGCTTGTACTCCTGTGTCTCTTGCTCCACTTGGTCCTTCCGGAGCTGCCGCCGTTACTGCTGCAGGTCGTGGACTATTTTGCCTTGCTTGCTCCTTCGGGAGGCGTTGCTACGAACGCTGTCCCCATAGCTCCAACTCCTGCCAATGCCATGTTGTATAATGTTTCCCTTGGATCTCCCGGGGGTGGCTTGGATGCGAGGATGTAAGCTTGTGTCGCCATATACCCAGCTTCGGTGTCCTAGGGATAATATTTCCTCTTGTATCTATCGACATAAAGGACATGTCGAGGTTTTGAACCAAGTACTCTCTGTCCGCTTCGGGTATGTGTTGTAGCCTTGATCTTCCTCTGTTCCGAGCCTCCTGTGGCTATCACCCGAAACTCTAGATTGTCCACTTAGATCTGCCCTTCTCCTGCTGGATGCAGAAGCTGCCTCCTTTCTCCTGTTTAGCTCAGCTGTCTGTTTTTCTATTTCTCGGGCAGTTCGTGCGAGCATATATTGATAAGCTTGCAATTCTTGAGCTGTAGCTGTTGTCGTCATTGGTTCTGAACCATCTATGGCTTTTGCCGCTCTATCCCAGGCTGCCTGTGGAAGTTGGACTCTGACGCGTGGTGTGGGCCCGACATATTTAGTGCCCATACCTCTCCTTAGATCCGAGGGATCGACAAAAGGATTTCCCAATTGGTCGAAAGCCTCCGATGTTTCCTCTTGATCTTCGATAGCATAAATCCGATGATATTTTGTACTCAGATCTATGTTGGGTTCGGTGACATCATTGTTGAGATTGATGAAGACCTTGCCCTTGTGAGAGATTTGTCGACGAAGTCGTAGCTGTCGACATCGCTTGAGCCATCGCTTATATGAGTCCGCGAGATGACCCGGACGATGCGTTGCTGAAGATTTTGGCGAGTTTCTCTCTTGCTCGGTGCTGACGTAGCGTGTTGCCGAAGTTTCTTCTTCGACTCGGTTGATGATGCATAGCTTGAAAATTCAGAATCGACCGCCGACGATCCCGACGAAATCGGAATTTCGACACGATACGATCCTTCTTTCTTGACGCGAAAGTGGAACCTTCCGAACGTCATCTCCAAGGGCTCCGCCAGATACGCATATGCATCCAAACGGGAGGGTGGGTGAGGAACAAAATCAACGGGACCGGTAGCGATCTGTTTACCTCGATCCATAGTGTTGCTCCCGGTTGACGATGTCGAAGATCTTGAACGTGCCATCGAGATCAGATCCTTACGCCTCTAATTCCCACGAGACGGCGCCAATTGACAAGGGATTAACTTGTCAATGCCTATGGATTATAGGCTAGGGTTTAGTTAGAAGTAGAGGGCAAGTAGATCTCGAAGGTTTCAGCTGAAAAGTACTCGACGAATATGAAAACTAGGGTTTGCGAGACAATGATTTGATGATCTTCTCGTCCCTCGACCCCCCTTTATATAGGTGGAGCCGAGGGATTCGTGCTATACAAGGATTGCGAGTCCGGGACGGTTTCTAACTCATCCCGCCAGATTTACAAATAACACTTCCTATTACAACTCTATCTTTTCCTTAAATACATCTTGGGCTGTCGAGTCTTCTTATTCTTCGGGTAGTGGGCCTTCAATAAACCCCGGGTACTATATTAGGCAGGCCCATTTGGGATGCCTATGTCAGCCACCCCGTGGCCCCTCTTCGTCTCGTCTTCGGACTTCTGGAAGCTTCGTGGAAAAATAGGCCCCTGGGCTTTGATTTCGTCCAATTCCGAGAATATTTCGTTACTAGGATTTCTGAAACCAAAAACAGCAGAAAACAGACAAACTGGCACTTCGGCATCTTGTTAATAGGTTAGTTCCAGAAAATGCACGAATATGACATAAAGTGTGCATAAAACATGTAGGTATCATCAATAATATGGCATAGAACATAAGAAATTATCGATACGTCGGAGACGTATCCCATAGCAATCAATTTCCCATTTATTTTTGTGTAATCATTTAACTGTATGTAAGATATGAAAAGTGGAGATGTGGTTGGCATTTTGTACCATATATATAGAGGAGATGTAGTCGTTCACGGGTTTGCAGGGGAAAAATTCCGAGGCGCGGTTTCCGAAGATGCCGTAGGGCATGTGCACCAACAACATCTTCGAGAAACTGCGCCACGGGAGATTTCCCAACCCTTTCCCCAACACTATTAGAGGAGATGTAGTCGTTCGAGGGCTTGCAGGAAAAAATTCCGAGGAGCAACTTCCGAAGATGCCGTAGGGCGTGTGCACCAACGACATCTTCGAGAAGTTGCGCCACGGGAGATTTCCCAACCCTTTCCCCAACACTGTTAGAGGAGATGTAGTCGTTCACGGGCTTGCAGGGAAAAAATTCCGAGGCGCAGTTTCCGAAGATGCCGTAGGGCATGTGCACCAACAACATCTTCGAGAAACTGCGCCACGGGAGATTTCCCAACCCTTTCCCCAGCACTATTAGAGGAGATGTAGTCGTTCAGGGGCTTGCAGGAAAAAATTCCGAGGAGCAACTTCCGAAGATGCCGTAGGGCGTGTGCACCAACGACATCTTCGAGAAGTTGCGCCACGGGAGATTTCCCAACCCTTTCCCCAACACCTGTTAGAGGAGATGTAGTCGTTCACGGGCTTGCGGGGAAAAATTCGAGGCGCAGCTTCCGAAGATGCCGTAGGGCGTGTGCACCAACAACATCTTCGAGAAGCTGCGCCACGGGAGATTTTCCAATCCATGGGAATGAATCTCTGCTTGGCTTGTTGATCTGCTTGGCAAGCCGTATCGATGCTCCTTTTATAGGCACAGCACCGCTTCTACTCGACAGGGCATCGTGCGCTACATGCTTTATCTCATCGAGCAGTGCGTCAACCCATGCGTTCTTATCCTGCCGACATCTTTAGTCCCGGTTGTACCCACCAGCCGGGACTAAAGGTTACCCACACGTCCTTATCCCACCGACAGTTTTGTTAGATGACAAAAAAAGGATCTTTCGTCCCGGTTGTACCCACCAGCCGGGACTAAAGGTTACCCACACGTCTTTATCCCACCGACAGTTTTGTTAGATGACAAAAAAAGGATCTTTCGTCCCGGTTGTACCCACCAGCCGGGACTAAAGGTTACCCACACGTCTTTATCCCACCGACACTTTTGTTAGATATGACAAAAAAATGATCTTTACTCCCGGTTGTACCCACCAGCCGGGACTAATGTTTTCGGTGCCACTGCGTTCCCGCCTATTTTTCTTCCCGCGCTTTCCATTGCGTTCCCGCCTATTTTTCTTCCCGCGCTTTCCACTGCGTTCCCGCCTATTTTTCTTCCCGCGCTTTCCACTGCTTCCCGCCTCTGTCCTCCCGCCAATTTTTTCACTATATATATATGTAGGCTTGGCCTCCATTTACATATCACATCTAGACTCATATCCGCAAACCTCATCACTCTGTCCCATGGCTTCCATCGTATCTCTAACCCTCCGGGAGGCGGAGGCGCTTTGCGCGTCGAACTACCCCTGCCCGCCGGGCTACCGTGTCCCGACCGGCTGGTTGCTGAGCGTCGGAGGCGTACCGGTCCCTCCCGTCCCTCTAGGTGTGGCGCGCGAGATGGCCATCACGAACCACTACTACTTCGAGCTCACGCCAGAGCAGCGGAGGAATCCCCAGTGGCATCCCGACTACTTCCCGACTTGGGAAAGCTTCTTCATCAATCGGCGTGAGAGGGCGCTTGCCAAGCACGAGGAGGGCGGCCCGCCTCCTTCGGACTTCAACGAGGCCGGCCGTCGGCTGTGGTGGTGCGGCCGGACTCTCCAGGGCGTCATGGCCTACCGTGGCCCCCGCCTGCGCTACCCTCAGTCCCAGCCCACGCGTGCTCTCCCGTCGAGGTTCGACTACCGCGACCCCGATGCCAGCGACGATGATGACGGCGACTACGACGACTACAGTGGCGAGTACTATAGGGCTAGGCACGAGTATGACTGAATGACTAGAACAGTTGAATCTGGTGATGTATCTTAATTAATTTTCAGTTGAGCTCTGTACTTTAATTCCATGTATGTGGCGGGAAACTTTTCTCCGAGGAGCTCTGTACTTTAATGTCAGTTCAATCGTAATAAATTTCGTGTCAACCACTTTATTGAACAAAACCAACCGACATCGACTTTATAAACTAAATTTAAACTAATAGAACCGACAACGACTTTATTGAAATTACAATAAAATAGATAAATTACTAGTCTAGTCTCTACTCGTCGTCGGAGGTTGTCTCCGTCCAAATGTCCGCCCACCGAGGGTCGTTTTCGGTCCAAGTTGTATTCGGGTTCTCGAGCTCGAAGGCGGCGACGGCCCGACGGTGGCGCCTGTCGGACCTGCGTTGTGCCCTAAGGTTAGCAAAGAACGCGTCGGTGTTGTCGGCATCGTTGGGGAACTACGCCCTCCACTGGCGCATCAACTGCTCGTTGCGCTCGGCGATGGCGATCCTGCGCTGCACCTGGCGGTGCCGGCGACGGTCCTCGTCATGGACGAGGCACGGCGGCGGCGCGAGGAACTCCGCCTCCTCTAGCGATTCAACATCCGGGAAGTTCATGTCTCGCCCTGGCCGCCGAAAGCGCCACGCCGCCGCGTCGTAAGCGCGCGCCGCCAGCTCCGGCGTGTTGTACGTGCCGAGGGTGAGGCGGAAGCCACCGGCGCGTATCTCGGCGGTGAACCTACCGCTCGGACGCACTCGAACGCCACGGAAACCGGACGCCCCTCGACGACGTGGAGGCATCCCGGAGATGAATGAGCGGAGGCGGTGGCGACGTGTGGTTGCGCCCGCACTCGTCGCTCTATATAGCGCACGCGGGGCATGGCACGTGTAAGCCACGGCTACACACGCCGCACGCCGGCGTCGTCGGGCGAGGCACGTGGAAGCGGTGGCTACACGTCGCACGACGGCGTCGACGGGTAAGCGACACGTGTGGCACGGCGGAGGGACACGTGGCACGGGGAAGGGACACGTGTGGCACGGCGGCGGTGGCCAGTACATGGCGGTGACGGTGGTGGCCAGTACACGGCGGTGGCGGTGGCGGTGGTGGCCAGTACACGGCGGTGGCGGTGGCGGCGGTGGCCAGTACACGGCGGTGACGGTGGCCAGTACACGGCGGTGGCGGTGGCGGCGGTGGCCAGTACACGGCGGTGGCGGTGGCCAGTACATGGCGGCGGCGGCGGTGGCGGTGGCCGGCGACACTGGCGGTGGCGGCGGTGGCTGGTGACACGGCGGTGGCGGTGGCGGCGGTGGCCAGTACATGGCGGCGGCGGCGGTGGACACGTGTGGCATGGCGGTGGCCAGTACGTGTTTTTTTTTATTTGAAATAAGGCGGGAATGAAATTTTTTAAAAAAAATGGCCTTTGGTCCCGGTTTGTATTACAAACCGGGCCTAAAGGCCTATTTTGCGCGCGCAGCGAAAACCGCAGCAAAAATGGCCTTTAGGCCCGGTTTGTATTACAAACCGGGACCAAAGGGGGGCCTTTGGTCCCGGTTTGTAATACGAACCGGGACCAAAGGTGGGGGCAGTATATAACTGCTCCTTCGTCTCCACGCGGAGATCAATCGCGCGGAGACGAACGGACGACGCCGCCAGGCTGCCCAATTCGCCACCGCCCGCCGTCGCCGTCGCCACCGCGCCCGCCGTCGCCACCACGCCCGCGCACGCCGTCGCCACCACGCCCGCGCCCGCCGTCGCCGCGGCCGCTCCACCGCGCCCGCGCGCCGCCGTCGCCGCGGCCGCCTCCACCACGCGCCCGCCGTCGCCGTCGCGCCCGAGCCGCGCCCGCCCACCGCCCGCCCCCGCCACCTGCCGCCCTCGCGGCCGCCTCCTCGCCGTCTGCCGCGCCCCCGGCCGCCACCTCGATCCGCCGGTAAGCGCCGGCGCCGCCCATCACCCCGCTCTTCTCCTTTTTTATTCAATTGTTAGATTAGTTAATTTGTTAGGTTAATTGTTAGATTAGTTAGTAAAATAGTTAGTTAGTAAAATAGTTAGTTAGTGTTAGTGAAAATAGTTAGAAATTTCGTGAATAATTAGTTAGTTAGTGTTAGTGAAAAAATAGTTAGTTAGTGTTAGTGTTAGAAAAATAGTTAGTGTTTAGGGTTAGAAAAATAGTTAGTGTTAGTGTTTGAAAATTAGTTAGTGTTAGTGTTAGAAAAATATAGTTAGTGTTTATGAGGGCCGCCGCGCCGGTAACCACCACGCTCGCGATGGCGCCCTAAAATACGGTAGTGCCGACGCCCCGCCGGCGCCCCCAAAATAGAGTATGTAGTGCCGGCGCCCCCAAATGGTAGTGCCGGCGCCGACTAACATAAAAGTAGTGAAGTTATTTTTTAATTTATGTTAACGTTGGTACATATATATATGATTTGTTTTCGTAGCTACGATGCCGCGACAGCCGCCGCGCCGTGGTCTGACTCTTCTAGAGGAGATGGAGCAGATGGGGAGGTCCGGGACCGGGCTCCGCCGGGGTGGCACCGGGAGGTCTTAGCTTCCGGGTCGCGCACCTTGGTGCGGAATCCGGGTCCCGTTGTCGACCCGGATATTCTTTGGTGGAGGTCTTATGGGCCACGGTCGTTTCAGAGGGAGCCGACCCCGCCGGAGGAGGTAGCTCAGCGCATTGAAGCGGAGGACCAGCACGTTCGCCGTTACATGTACGCGTTAGACAACATGTATAGGACCGGATGGAGCGTTATGCGGGGATCTCATGTTAGCTATGCTCCCGTTGTTGTTCCGTGGCTTTGGGGGCACACCCAGCGCGGCTCAGGACCCGGTCGGCGCCCTCTAGGACCCGGTCTGCGCGGTTGAGTGGTCGTAGTAGTGATTGATATGTATTAGGGTTAAATAAACATGAACCCGATCTATGTATGCATGTAATCGCACTATCTGCTTTCAGCACTATATTATCGATCCTTAGTTAAGAACTACATATGTAACTCCATTTTCAGTTTTCTCGCATTATCCTTAATTTGATCATATGATGGTTCCTATATATGTATAGCTTGCAGGTCGTTGTAGAAAGCATGGACGAGAGATGAATTTGAAGAAAATTTCATGGAGAACCTCATAGCAAACGGTACTCGGATGATCGCGACGACGACGTTATACCAGATGATGGCGGTGACGATGTCACCGCAACTTATTTGAATGACTCCGGTGAGGGAGCGGAGAATATTGAGGAAGAAGATCCTAGTGGCGCCGGTGAGGAACAAGATCATCATAATGGCTCCCGAACTGTAGTTATCACCGAGGTATATAAACTAATTAAGCCGCTGTTGATCGACTAGATGCATTAACTAATTAAATTGTACTGACTATGAATTATTTCTTTTTTAGCCCTCCGGATCGAGCACTTCTTCTGTAAAGTCGAGGAAACGAGGCCCGGCCAAAAAGTTGGATGACGGTGTTAGGCACGACATCACCCACATCGAAAAGGATGGTAAACCGATTGTTCCAGAGAAAGGTGCAAAGGCATTTATAGCTCAATGCGGAGTGCTTGTTAGGGACCACGTCCCGATCACCGTTCGAGAATGGCACAAGCCGAAGGGACTAGTGCTGTCTGCAGAGGAAGAAGGTCAAGGTCTTTATATCGATGATGTAGCCAAAAACAGCATTATGGACAAGCTCATGTCACATTTCAACATAGTACCCGAAGAGGGGGTGACGCTGAAAAGGCCAAGATGGAGCAGGCCCTCCGCGAGTTTGGCAAGAAGAAGATGGCCGAACTATTCAAGAGCCACAAGAAAAGATTGCGCCGCCTTATCAAGATAAAGAAGACTCCGGACAATGAGAAGGTAAAAACTCACCGGGAAGAATTCGTGAAGTACAGCACGGAGTCGAAGAATTTAAGAGAAGGTCGGAAATAAATAAGGCAAATGCTGCGTTGAAGCTATATCACCAAATTCCGGGTCCAGGTGGATACAGTGGCTAACCGTCCTAAGTGGCAAGCAGCTGAGGCGGAACCGACCGAGAAGGGATCAGATTAGGGACACACGGTTGGATCGAACGGTGCAAGGAGTGGTTCTACGGGATTGGGGGAACGTTGGATCCAGAAACAGGGAAGTGCATCTATAAGAAAGCTCATCCGAAGGTTCCCATTGATGCCCCGGAAAGAGCACATAGGGACGTGGAGGCGGGGTTGTTCCAGCCCGAAAGAGAGAACGATGAGCTGACACGCGCCCTTGGGAACAAAGAACACGGCGGACGAACACGAGGCACAGAAGGCTCCGTTCCGTGGAAGTATGGCTTTCCTGCGGAAAGGAAGAGATTTCCTGATAAAAGCCATGAGAGGAGGAAGGCAAGGGAAACAGACCGCCTGGCTAACTTAGAGGAGGGTATGAGCACCATGAAAGCCCAATTAACCATGGTAACCCAAGTACTTACATCTCGGATGGCTCGGGGGCAGGCTGTAGATCCTGCATTGCTCAATGCCATCGCCCCGCCGCAATCTCAACCACACCGGAAAAGCAGCGTGGCTTCCTCTCAGCAGGTGGATAATGATGATGATGATGACCAGGTGGTCGAGCCTCCTCGCTACCCCCCCGTGGATGATCTCACTGAGAGCCTTCCTTGTGAGCTGCATGTTAAAGTTTTCAACCTATCCTTCAAGGCGGCGGTCGGCATCCTCTTACCTACAAGGTCTTACCATTGCCGTTCGGTCCAAGACGACTTTGCTGTTGTGATGGTGGATGAAGTGATGAGAGATTATGAGGGGTTGGTGCTTGAGCACCCCGCAGGTGAAGATGGGGAAATCAAAGAACCGGGAGAAGCCCGTAGAACCACCGTGCAATGGCGGAAGGAGAACATTGTGTTTCCAGGTGAGAAGCCAACAAGCATGCCACCTCCGCCTCCTCCGCCACCCGAGTCTCCTCCGCGTGATGATTCTCCCGTGCGCGATGATGATTCCCCTATCCATGACCAGTCTGCTCCGCGTGAAAATACTCCGCCGCCTCCTCCTCCTCGTCAGGAGACTCCGCCGCCTCCTCCTCCTCGTCAGGAGACTCCGCCGCCTCCACTTAAGCAAAAGAGGAAGCTGTCCGCGACACCTCCTACAGCTCCGAAGAGATCATCAACTCCAA
Source organism: Lolium rigidum (assembly GCF_022539505.1). NCBI lineage: Eukaryota > Viridiplantae > Streptophyta > Magnoliopsida > Poales > Poaceae > Lolium > Lolium rigidum. Next base: position 33,799,878 of record NC_061512.1, read on the forward strand.
TGAGGGCACAGACTCCGCAGTTGTTACCACATGAGCAGATCGAAGAGCAAAAGGCGTTTCTTGCGCCGAAGAAGATGTTTATTCGACCGCAGACAGTGAAGCACTTTGCCGAGACGAGAATGAAGAGACCCGAGCCGAGAGCTGATTATGACCGCTCTCTTGGACAGTCCTCTAGAGCGAGCAAAGAAGCAAAAAGTCGCCCAGCTTGGACAAGCAGGACATTCAGGCCGCACCCCACTTCATCGTGGAGCCATATCATGATCCGGAGACGGCATCGATGATCGAACGGGCGGCTAGAGCTCGGGGAGCATCAGCTGAGTACGAAGATTACTATCCAACGGCTCAAGTGGTAAACACGTATAGATACGGAAAAGATCTCGTCAAACCCGGCGAGCTCGCGCGTCTAGGGACTCGGATGCGAAGGTTGCATGAATGGTACCTGAAAGCCTCGTCGAAGAAGTGAAAGCTACCTCACGGTGTATCTTAGAGATGAGCATTACTTCCGGGGGAAGACGAGATAAACATTGAGTTAGATGAACTGTTTCAGTTATTCAATCAAGACGCCCTCGACAAAGCTCGTCATCGCTTGCTACCGCTCGTAAGTGATTTATTTGTGTAATTAAGTTTGTAGCTCATTCATTTGCACTAACAATTATCCTCATTATATTCTTTGTGTACGCTATACATTTAATTATGCAGAATGAAGAAGCTGGAATACAAAAGAGGCAAGCTCCTACCGCTGGGGTTCATAGACCCAAACACAGTTCATGAAGTTACGGTTCAAGACTTCGCCAAGGACACAGAGGACAACATCGTAATGTTTTTAGAGAAGCAAGCAGACAAGGAGGATATATTCTTTCCCTACAACTTCAAGTGAGTGTTATATATAACATACATTATGCTTGTGCACCTTCCACTTTATTCTCGTAATCATTGAGCTATGCTTGTGCAGATTCCACTTTATTCTCCTAATCATTGATCTTCCCCTTGGAGTCGTAAAAGTCATGGACTCGAAACGTAAAGAATATGCGGAATGGGCGGACATGGCTGTCATCCTCCAGAGGTAGTTTCAATCAATTTCGTATTGGCATCTTCATCTGTTCTAATTCGAAGATATCATCAACTAATCAATTACTCATTTACTCATTATTTTTTGCCGGGCAGGGCTTGGAAACGGTTCATCAATACTGTTCCGGGTAAATGGAAACCGGAGCTTACATTTGAAGATTACCCCGTAAGTAGTACTATATATATAGCTATGTCCGTGAAACTTTATATATGATATTTACTTTCAATACGATGCTTGATTATTAGTTTGATCGAACTATTTTCTCGTAAAGTGTATGAGGCAGGAACCAGGGAATAACTTATGTGGATACTACGTCTGCACCTTCATGCGTGACATGGCCTGTCCCAAGGGTGGGGATGCCCGTATACACCACACTCGTGTACGATAACAAAATTTCACAATTAATCTTAATTAGTACCATCTATTGTATTGAGTTCCATTCATATATTGATCTCCCTTTTTAAATATAGATGACACGCCTCGCGGAACACTCTCATAACGGAGGATCAAATAAAAGCAATTCAAGAGGAAATCGCGGGATTCTTTATTACCGAGGCCCTTACCCCGTGTGGAGAGCACTATCGGCGGATCGTGACGGGGGATGAAATCCGTCGAGGAGATGTTGTATTGTAAATATGCATGCATTACGTGTACTGTTGACGATGTCGTGTACTGTTGACGATGTCTATATATATTCATGACGATTTTTCGTGGTTTCTTGAATGATATATATGCATTGCTGAAACTCTGCCGCGGCAGATAAACGCCCTGTTTCTCTGCCGCGGCAGAGAAACGCTGGTACAGCCTAAACCTGTGCCGCGGCAGAGAAATAACAATTCTCTGCCGCGGCAGAGGAACCTAGGCCCGGTTCGTACCACGAACCGGGACCAAAGGCCTTCCACCGCGAGCTCCCTGGCCGCACCACGTGTCGAGGCCTTTAGGCCCGGTTAATCTTTGAACCGGGACTAAAGGGTACCCCCTTTAGTGCCGCCTAATTGGTCCCGGTTCGGGAACCGGGTCTGAAGGACCAAATGGACCGGACCTACTGCCCCTTTTTCTACTAGTGCGTGCTCGGAGGTGTCGGTCTCAGATTTTCGGCGGCTTGGTTTTGGTAAGTACTTCGATCTCTATTGTTTTCTGCCATTGTTGCTTCAGGCTGTCATTTTTCATCGATGCGCGTTGGATTTTACATCCAATTTTGTCCACGGTGGTGGACTAGAATGCACGGTGCCACTGTGGACACGTTGATGCACCGGTGCTGGTCTAGGAGGCATGGTGGTACTGGTACAGTAGTTTAGGTGGTGCTCGTATAGTAGGATGGTGGTTTTTGTTTTTGTTTTGAGGGGTAAAGAGGTTATATATATATACATCATTGAAGAGTGTACATTCACGGTTAACAAGCTCTTGAACCAGATCAGGTAATCTGTCAACGAAAACACAGTTGCCATAGGATCTAGCAATTTTTGCGAGCGAATCAGCAGCCTTGTTGCAGTCACGACGAGTCTGCATGACCTGGCACTCCTGAAGGATGAGCATACGCTTCTTGGCTGCTTCATAGGTCGAGAACCATTTGGATATGTTGGCATCAGACGAGCGCCGAGCTTTTGCACCCCAGCACAGTCCATCACCAGCAAGACCCGGCCTGGGAAGTGATTGGAGGCAAGGCGAATGCCACAAAGAGCATCAGTGGCCTCGGCTTCCTCTGTACCCATGCAGTTCTGTAAGTTGTAGCAGGCCGCCAATGCCACCGAACAATCGGACCAGCTAGCTTTTATCAGTAGTTCGGATGTTTTTGTATGACCATAGGATGTATTTTTTAGACACTCTAATACATCCTGCATATACTAGTTCTAGTATAATCCTTTACTAGCAGGTTGTATTTTTAGACACTCTAATACATCCTGCATATACTAGTTCTAGTATAATCCTTTACTAGCAGGTTGTCTTTTTAGACACTCTAATACATCCTAAATATACTAGTTATAGTATAATGCTTTACTAATAGGATGTATTTTTCGCCACTTAGTTTAATGCTTTTTACTAACAGGATGTATTTTTAGGCAATTAATACATCTGCATATAGGATTCTAGTATAATGCTTTACTAATAGGATGTATTTTTTCCAGTAATTATATACACAGTGTTTTGTCCCTTCCATGCAATTGTTTAGGATGTAGAATAGTATCAATAAATACATTCTGGTGTAATTTTATTAGCAAGAATATCTATAGGATGTATTTTTTATATACATGTAGGTTTTTAATCGTTTTTATGAACTGGCACAAAGATGGACCAATGTTGGTCCCTGCATTCCATGTATCTTGATGTCCCTGTCCTGTTAGATCCTCAACATTGTTCTGATCATCAACCTGGCCCTTATCATCATGTTCCAGTGCTGGTGTATCTAGATCAGGAAACCAGAAATCCATATCTGCAAACATATAGAAATAGTTACATTTCCTTATAATTTGGCTAGCAGAACATTTGAAGAAAGTTTTCCGTGCTTTTGTTTCCTACCATGCTTCTTTCACCCAGTCTGCAATTCAAGCAGAAAATTAGCAGAAAGTACATTATATTGTCTTCAAGCCTGCACTTTTTTACTTCCTCTCATGTTTTTTTCCGTTTTATTTTGTTTCAACCAATAAATAAGCAGCTACTAAATTTATTGCATGTTATTTTTTCTTGCAGATGATGAAGATTGATTTGAGAGAAATTATGGCTACCTATTCTAGCTTCCTGGAAGAGAAATTTTTCATGCTGTCCTTGCTTTCAGGTTCCTGTCAATGCAGTTTGCCACTAGTTTTTGTTCATCTAGTTTGAGGTGTGGTCTCAGAAACTACTAAAACTTGATGCTTTTTGGTGTTGTATTTTAGACAACTTCGTATCAATATATCCTTTTCTCTTATAGCGGTTGGAGTTCAGTTTTATACATCCATGACAGAATCTGTGGGGTAGCTGATACTGATGCATCAGTCGGCCTGAATGTAGCTTCCTGGTTGTTCATGTAAAAATACGGACCTGGAGTTGCATGATTTTGGCTATACCTTTTCATACCTGTTTGCACTAGATTCGGTGGTTGTAGATCCTGGCGCACCTTCCTCTTTTGTTTTCTCTTTTATTTTTGGTTGCCTGTAACTTGTCTACCGAAGAAGCTCAAGCCATGGAGCTTCCAGCCGTCAGCGGATGGAGAAAGAAGATGTAGCAGATAGAGTTTCCTCTTTTTTTTGTTGGGATCTTTCTCAGGCTTCTTATTTTTTACATCTGGATCAGCCGCTGGCGTATCTGGTCTTCTCGCGAGGACGCGTACACGCGCTATCCAGGATGCTTTCTTTTGTCCAGCCTGTCACCTGTCGCTGTCTACTTTTGGTCCCACTTTCTATTTTAGGAAAAATCATGGTTCAGACAAGAGGGGCACTGTGTAATCGCAACTCAGTAACCGCGCACCGTGTAGCAGCGTCCTTTTTCCTGATGCACTTTTCCTTACATGACTCCATAGCTTCAGGTAATTGTCCTGGTAAATGACTTCTTTTGCCTGATCTTCCGCTGTACATATGTACTGTAGTGCATGTCGAACTAAACAACAAAACCAAATACATATGTCGAAACAATAAACCAACCAATATCATTTAAATTAATTTGGCCAAGCATACAAACCATCTAGCCAAATTACGCCATCAACACATGCCCCCCTATTTTTGGTAGGATTGAATTGACCAAAAACACATCCGCAATACCTTAGAATGATGCTAATAATTTTACCGGCCATAAGTATTTCTTAGGGCGATGTTTAAAGAAGACATCGGCCAAATTTTTGCTCACAGTGCTGTGTAAATAACTCATTAGCCATATTTTCCTAGGGCGAGATTTCAAAAGTTATATCGGCCAAATTTTGCTTAAGGCGACACTTGTAGTAATTCATCATCCACGATGTGTTCAAGCCTCCACTAGTAGGAAAAACCTCATCAGTGGCGCACGAAAAATGTATTCTGTGGCGCATGGGAGGTGCGCCACAGAAACGTCGCCACAAAAATAAGGTTTCTGTGGCGCACCTGTCCATGCGCCACAGAATTAAGGTTTCTGTGGCGCACTTGTTCTTAGGTGCGTCACAGAAAAGCGTGCGCCACAGAATTTGTTTTTAGTGCGCCACAGAATTTGCTTGTATTATACACGATTTTGTGCTGCCCTGCTATACACATGCAGTTTATAGACAGCAATACGGATACACGTATACACGGGTTATATACGGCAACATTCAGATATATTCAGATATAATATAAATATCATGTACATTGCACAGATATAACATAGACATCATCATCACATTACTTAGAGCCCGATCGAGATACATATATAGTGGCAAGTGTCAAATGTTTTGCATACAACTCTTAATTCATACAAAATTCACAATTTCGAGATACAAAGTAGTCTTCATCCGGTTCCTCCTTTGCTCCGTCATCTCTACCCACCAGGCTCGCTTGCATCGGGGTCCTTCATCCAGTTCCTACTATGATGAAAATGGAAGAAAGTGAGACCAACAAGTCCGATGCACAAGAGAAATGGAATAAATGCCTCATACATTGTTGGTCAACACAAATATTAACATTCAGTGACGGTGTAAGTGAGACCAAGTCCGATGCACAAGAGATTGATATTTGTGCTATCTTACCGAGCTCACTTACGCCGCCCCGAGTGTACGGTGACCAAACATTTTAATCATCGACATTTTGAAAATCTCAAAGCAAATGGAATGACAAAATGGAATAAGCAGTGCCTCATACATTGTTGGTCAACACAAATATTAACATTCAGGGATGGCGTAAGTGAGACCAAGTCCGATGCACAAGAGATTGATATTTGTGCTATCTTACCAGGCTCACTTACGCCACCCCCAAGTGTACGGTGACCAAACATTTTAATCATCGGCATTTTGAAAATCTCAAAGCAAATGGAATGAGAAAATGGAATAAGTGCCTCATACATTGTTGGTCAACACAAATATTAACATTTAGGGATGGTGTAAGCGAGGCCAGGTAGGATGCACAAGAGATTGATATTTGTGCTATCTTACCAGAGCTCACTTACGCCACCCCCAAGTGTACGGTGACCAAACATTTTAATCATCGGCATTTTGAAAATCTCAAAGCAAATGGAATGACAAAATGGAATATGTGCCTCATACATTGTTGGTCAACACAAATACTATGGTCAGAAACCATAGTTGCGAGTATACACCGCGAGTATACTTTGCGAAGGGCCCCCTTTCCCCGGTCGGCGTTCCGTCAACGGGTGCTTGACGACACAACAACGCCGATCTGCATCTCCGGCGCAGAACCACGCCAGTCCCTCGCTGTCCAGTGAATGAGTCCTTGATGCAAAGACCGTGCCGGCCTGCCCAGCATTATGCCGGGCCGTGTTGCCGTGCTTCAAGCCGTGTGTCCCGCGCCCTGCACTGTTCGCCTTCTTGCCCGGTGAACCAATACGCTGATCGTTGGAATAAGGAAACCGATGACAGCCGGTCGCAAGATTAAATTGCGATCGGCCGTCATCGGCTTCCTTATTCCAACGATTAGTCTATTCGTTCACCGGGCAAAAGGCGAAGAGTGCAGGGCACGTGATCGACACGGCTCGAAGCGCGACAACGGGGTCGGCATGATGCTAGGGAGGCTGGCACCGTCTTGGCATTAAGGACTCGTTCACGTACTCGGACGGCGAGAGAAGAAAAGTGGTGCTGCGCCGGAGAGGCATGTCGGCGTTGTTGTCTCATCAAGGACTCGTTCACGGAACGGCGGCCGGGGAAAGGGGGCTCGTCTACAAAGTATATTGCGGCGTATAGGTGACCAAACATTCTAATCATCGGCACTAAAATGGAAGAAAGGCCAATGCAATTAAGAAGTAGCTAGTATGAACTAAATGGAATGCCTCATACTTTGTTGGTCGAAACAAATATGAACATCCCGGGATGGCGTTAGTGAGGCCAGGTAGGATGCACAAGAGATTGATATTTGTGCCATCACACCAGGCTCACTAGCGACACCCCGGAGTGTACGAGTGATCAACCAACCATCTAATCATCGACAAGTACAAAAACACCACCAAACCAGCAACCATGGTGACATAAGTCAAGATGCTCAAACACACATAGCATGCATGGAGCAGATGCTCCAAAGGGATTATTCATCACTTGGTAGTAACCAAGTGATGCTGGCAAGAGAGAGGCCAAGCCTGAGCTAGTCAATCCAGTAGAGATGGATATGCATAAGTAAGCAAGAACACATAGCCTATCCAAGTTAACCGAGATAAAACCAACCTTGACAGCCAACTCGAATCACCTAGCACCACCTAGCATTTTAAAACCATCGAAACAGTCCTTTTCTTCAAAGGATACCACAAGTGGCATTCATTTACATGATCCCCTACAGTGGATATCTCTAATTTCATCAAAGCCAACAAGAAAAAGAAATATATCATTACTCAGTTGAGTTCAAAACAAAGCTAGGGTCCATAAGGGATTACTCATCACTTGGTAGTAACCAAGTGCTGGCAAGAGAGAGGCCAAGCCTGAGGTCAATCCAGTAGAGATGGATATGCATAAGTAAGCAAGAACACATAGCCTATCCAAGTTAACTAGATAAAACCAACCTTGACAGCCAACTGAATCACCTAGCACCACCTAGCATTTTAAAACCATCAGAAACAGTCTTTTTTCTTCAAAGGATACCACAGTGGCATTCATTTACATGATCCCCTACAGTGGATATCTCTATTTTAGCATACCATAAGCTCACAAGAATCCATCAAGTAAATATGTACAGAGACATAGCAACAGCCATGTCAAACACAAGCACATAGGGTGGAATAACAATGTTTGGTCATCATTTAATCATAGACCAAGTGAAGCCTGGTACAAATGGCAAGGACCAGGAATTTGACCAACTCAAGTCACCATGGTTATGCCAACCAATTGAATAGTAGCATCTTCCAAATGGAACTAGGAAGGAAACCATCCCGGATGATTTACCAAGCCAGCAGTTCATGACCGCAAAGGCCAATTCAACCACCAAACCATCCAAACCACCAAGCCTACACACTTATCATTACCCAACAGGATTCAAAATGAAGTCTGGGTCCCCAACAATAGTTGGCATCCATCTAGCTTAAGTAAATACAGTAATAGAATCATTATCGCAAAGTAGTTCATCTCAATTATCTACATTAACAAGATAAAGTTTCACGAGATAAATGAATTAGTCAACTGCTAGGCAACAGGGATGCTTGGCAAGCATCATGCATCCATTCATATGCTTTTCAAAGCATAAGCAACCACCGGTACATGGTGAGAAGCTATACAAATCAAGCAACAACACAGTATATCAAGCAACATGCATAGATAGAGAAAGTAGTAAGTAATTATCAACCAATTGGTGATCAAATGATCACCGGAGCTTGCAAACACAAGCCATAGGGGCAGCGGAGGAGGAATTAAGAGGGAGAGGAGGGGAGGGGAGAGAGAGCACCGATGCCAGGGGTGGAGGACGAGCTTGAAGATGACGGCAGCTGGGGTGGAGGAGGAGGAGGAGGCGGCGAATCCTCCACCTTGCCGCGACGGCGGCCCCTCCTCGCGGCGGCCCCTCCTCGCCGTAGGGGCAGCTTGTGCTGCAGGTGGCGGGGATGGGAGGACCGCGGCGGCATGCGCCCCTCGCGGAGGAAGGCGGCGGCGACGGCGGCGGCGACGACCATGGAGGATCCAGGCGACCTCGGAGGAAGGCGGCGGCGGTGGATCCAGGCGACCACGGAGGAGAGGGGAGAGGGGAGAGGGGGGTAATCCTCCGGGCGACCACGGAGGAAGGCGGCGGCGGCGGATCCAGGCGACCACGGAGGAGAGGGGAGAGGGGAGAGGGGAGGGGCTCGGGAGGGGAGAGGTGAACAGGCGGGGGAGGGCACGGGCGAGATGATATAAGTCCCTTAGTCGCGTGGCGCACCGGAGAAGGTGCGCCACGGAATCAACTACTTCCGTGGCGCACCAAGGACAGTGCGCCACGAAAGAGTTATTTCGTGGCGCAGCACGACATGTGCGCCACGAAATACCTACGGTAATAAATGGTGGTGGCAGGATGTGGGCCCCACGCAGTTTCTGTGGCGCACTACCCAACCGTGCGCCACAAAATTAAGCTATTTCTGTGGCGCACCGTGCCTGGTGCGCCACAAAATAAGTTTCTGTGGCGCATTCAAAACGGTGCGCCACAGAACTAAGCTTCACCTATAAGGGTTTTCCTACTAGTCTCTTGCAACATGCTAGGATAATACCTTTTCAAGTATTTTTCACCAGAGAGCTTTGAAAGCTTCTCTACATGGAAAGATTGCAAATTATGAATTTTCATAAAAAAATCTCTACAACTCTATATGGACCTTCCCAACTTGGCAAGCATTTGTTGAATATTCTATCTTTAGTTCCAAGTACCTCATGATCCTTTTAGTGTTGATAACAATTTCCTAATTAACATTGTCGGCCAGTAAAACCTGCTATTTTCAATATGCATCGCATCTCGTGAGCCGACATATGTGTCTCGCATGTTTGCATCAGGCACTTCGCCCATTGGTAATCTAAATTGATCAAAATCCCAAGCAATTCAAAAATAATGCACCTATTATTCGGCTATACAACTCAGTCATTTAACAAAGTATATTATAAGGACTTTTGCCGAATATTTCTATTTCCTATCCAACTTAGATCTTTTAAATAACTACCTGAAGGAACTCTCCAATCAGCAGGTTCTAAACTACTTGCTAATTCGGTTGTCTCTGACTCATGCACCGAATTATCTTTACAGTGTAGTGCTAGTTCCTGAACGTGGAAAAAGGGCCTTTGGTCGCGGTTCGCAACTTCCATTAGTCGCGGTTGCGCAACCGCGACCAAATAGGCGCGACTAAAGCCTCCCCCTTTAGTCGCGGTTGCTTACGAACCGCGACTAAAGGCCCGTCCACGTGGGCGCCAGGCGACCGTCGGGGCGGAGGCCCTTTAGTCGCGGTTCTTCTGGCAGACCGCGACTAAAGGCCGCCGCAGGTTTAGGGTTTTAGGCCCCCCCTAAACCTGCCCCCCCCCCCCTAAACCTGTTTTCTGTTTAATTTGTATTGTTTTATTTCTTTTGTGCTTTATTGTAATTTTGAAGGAGTTTCACATATTCTACATGCATGCATGCATGCATATGAATGTACAATTTCATACAAATTTGAAATTAGAACCAAAAAGAATTCAAGAGGAATATACAATATATATTCAATATCATCGGATGACCATATACAAGTTTGAACAAGTTTCCATACATAATTTAATGCATGTATAGTTCTACGTCCTCGTAATGGTGTTCTCCTTTAGGATCGAGGACTTCCTCCTGAACCATCCAGCTAGTTCCTCTTGAAGTGGTCGGAAGCGAGCTTCGGACTAAGCATCATCCGGAGGTTATTCCTCCGAGCATTGGTATCACTCGAACGCGCTCAGAGGTGTATCTCCGGATCATCTCACAGACATAGTATCCACATAGATTGGTCCCCGGTGGCTGAATATCGCCACCATTCTTAGCCTTTGACCGCATGAAATGTAGCTCTTTTTTGAATTCACCGACCTTTGTATCTGAGAACCGTCTCCAAACCCTACGAGGCAAAGAAAATTAAATGAACAAGAGAGTTATTAGTTAATTACTTGAAGCTTAATTAGGAAATGAACGAAATAGGCCGATCGATATAGAGCGCAAATGAATGAAAACAATTACTTTTGAATCATTTTTCTCATGTCGGCCCAAGTCGCCGCATCCATATTCGAGAGTCGTGGATGAGACATTCTGATTTGTCAATTTTAATTACTAGCAGAATCCAAGTGGAACCTCGCGGACAAAATACATGCACAGTACGTCATGCATAACTCATCGATTAGCCGGCCACATACCATGCATGGAGTAAACAAAAGAGAATGTGCTCAAGACATAAACACTCACCCAAAATGGTAAGGAAATAGAATATCACTTTTGAGTTGCTGCTTTGTAAGAAACTGCCACAGGTCTGCCTCCACGTCGGTGGGGTGATGCCGTAACGTATATCCATTAACGATGTGTGGGTCAATGAACCCAACATCATGGATGTTCCTTACTCTGCATTCCTTAATCTTCAATCTGCATATATAATAGCGGACACAACAATATAGTTAGGACATATATATTGTGCAGGCAATATGAATGAGATGGGGTAGAAATAAATCACTTACAAAACGTAGCAACTGATGATAGATTGGTCTAGCTCGCGCAGATTGAAAAGCTGGAACAATTCACTCAGATGAATTTACAGAGTACTGTTTGAAGTGATGCTCATATCCAACTTCCGCAAAAATATATTCTTTGGCGTTTTTATTTTTTATGTAACCCTTGTACCATTTCAGCAGACCTCTCATTTGTGGAGGTAGATCCTCTTCCTGCGCAGGCTCGACGAGAGGCCCATTCTTCACATATGTAAGTACTACCTCCTGCACTGGCGCTCATCAAGGCCTAACAGTTCACGAAGAGTAATACCTAAGTTGGCCGCTTGTTCTCTGGCACTCGTTACAGTCAATCTCTGTGCTGCCGCAGCTTCTATGATTTCGGGGGCATCCGGCCGGCGGCTGTCACTATAAGCGGGGCAATCGATTGTTTACTTTCTTCCCCGAGCTGGGAAACAACTCGTTTCCCGCTTTGTGCACTTTCTAATTCCGCTTTATCGGCCTCCTCTTTCTTCTCCTTGAATATGCGTGCCTGATTCTTTAGTTCACGTGCATAGTCGTCAGGCAGATTCTTTGCGGCTTGGGACGGTGTGTTCAAAAATGACTTAGCCCACTTCTTTTGCTCATCAGAAAATATTGGCTTGGGCTCGGGCTCTCTTTTCTTCTTGCAGCTCGCCTTCCATTTCTCTAAATCAGCAGCCGCGCCCGCCTCGACTTCCTCGGCACTACATTCCCAAGGCCTCGTGGGGAGAGGCTTCAGTGATACCTCCGGTACCTTTGTTTTCTTAGGTACGTAAGGGTCCGGGTTAATAATCCAGGACCGCTGCTTCGCTTCTTCGCCGGAGGTGGATTGGGGGCGGCGTTCGCTACCCGCCCGGGCGGACTAGGGGCGGCGGCTGCTTACCCGCCGGAGGTGAATTGGGGGCGGCGTCGGCCCTCGTGAAGGAGGTGTAGGTGAAGCACCACCACCACCACCGCCACCGCCGCCACCACCACCATCGTAGGGGGTGGACTTGTTGGCGCCTCGCCCGGAAACTTGATAAACTTCTTCGCCATAGAATGAACTAGCGCTTGACATCTCCAAGTCTTGTCGCCCCTTCGGGTGTAGCAATGTCAATGTCCGGGTCCTCAAACCCTTGGACTATGTCCTCCACCGTGACACGAGCATAGCCATCTTGAATGGGGTTGTTGTGGTGGAGTGCTCCAGTTGGTAAAGCACTGCCGATGGCTACCTTCATGGACATGTTCCCGATAGGATAATACAGATGACATGCTTTCATCTCCTTTATATCGTCCACGGGGTAGCGAGGAGGCTCCGGTGCAGTAATTTCGACCACCGGAGGCTCCGGTGCAGTAATTTCGATCGTCGGTGCACCAGCCGATGGGGCCTCCGTGGAAGCCACGCTGCTTCTCCGCCGCTGGCCGCTTCCGAGATCCAATGGATGATCTTCATGCTGCGCCCGAGCTGCATCTCTTTCGGCTACTAGTACACTCACGGTTTTCTTCATGACATCCATTTCCGATGCCAACCGCGCCACAACATCTCGCTTCCCGATCCATCTTTCTCTTACGGCTTCCGTAACCGTACGGGTCATCGTTCGGGGGAACCCTATTTTCCACGGAATGGGCCCCATGCCTCGTACACGTCGTCCCGTGTTCAGGATTCCCGAGGGCTTCGTCGTGGCGTCGTTCTCTCTCGTTGAACTTGATCCTCCCTCTTGAGCATCCCTCATTGCCTCAATAAGCTTTTGGGTGGGTGTAATTATTTTGCCCCGGTAAACACACTCCCCGTCTCCGGGTTCAGCCGATCCCCCATGCCCGTACTCACCAGCTTTTGGCCCTTGGGTCCCATCCCTCCGTACTCGGACGGATTCCTCGCGCCCTCAGCTCGTTCTCCATCTTCTCCCACCTAGGCTGCCAAAAGCGATACCCTCCTGGCCCCATTTTATGATTGTACTCCTTCTTGGCCGCATTATCCTTATTTTTTCGATATATCAAGGAACTGCTCCGATTTCCTTTGCTTCACAAATTCTGGCCAATCATGTTGCGCTTCTCATATTGTCCTTTGAAATCCGGAGTCTTGCCCTGCTTGACAAAGTCATGGGCTAGATTTTGCTTGTATTTCCGGAATGCGTTGGACATCTTAGAAAGAGCGAACTGTTTGACTAGCTTGCACCTCTCCTTGTTTTCCGCAATCTTGTTACCCTCCTCATCGTATTTGCGGTATTCCGGAGGTAGAACGAAATGTTCCATAAGCTTTTTGAAGCAATCTTTTTTTGTTCTCTTATCGACAAAAGTGAAACCAACACGTGCCTTCTTTGGCTCATTCCACTCCTCGGACGGTGATCGAGACGTTGTCTCTAACAACGGCTCCGCATTGGCTGATAAACTTGGTGGCGTTTTTGCTGGGCTCCAGCGGCCTGCCGGTTGCTTCCTCGACAACATCGATGGTGCATGTTTCTCCTGCTTTCATCGTCTTGGTTGCGCCACGCTTTGAGGACGACGTACTCGATTGTTTCGACGATCCAGCCGAGGGCTAAAATAAGAAAGAGAGTCGCGCGCGTTAGTACACACATATTTATTCAAATCAGTTAGTTTGTATCACCAGAGGATCAATGTATATATATATACCTCGGCGCCGGAGGTGGTTGCTACTTCCAATTGAAGATCGTCGTTTATCGACGTTTCTTCGGCACCATCTTGCTGACGACGCCCTTCATCTTCACCGTCAAGGTTCAGATAAGAATCGATATCATCTTCTTCTTGTCCGGTCGGCACATATAGAACATCGCCTTTTATGATGCCGAAGATATGTTCTTCAGCGTCCGGATCATAGTTGTCCATAATTGGGTCAGCTCTATCGTCCGCCATATGTCGACCCTGAAAACATGTAGTAAAAACAAATTAATTGTGTATATGCATTATCACATCTCTTCTCTACATATAAACAGAGAGGGCGACGAGGAGGCGAGAGGGGCGTCGCAGTGACCGCGTGACCGAGAGACCGGTGGCGGTGGCGAAAGGGCGGTGGCGGTGCCGAGGACACATAACCCTCGCGGTGGCGGTGCCCCCTCGGTATACGCGCGGTGGTTAAGTTATTTTTGTTATTTTGAAAGTGACAAACTTTTGTTAAGTTATTTTAAAAGTGACCGAGAGACCGGTGGCGGTGGTGAAATAGCGGTGGCAAAAGTAGGGGGCGAGGAAGGGGTGGGAGAGGGTGTCGCGGATTATATAGTGTGCGCGCGCGTGCGTTCCTTGACAGAAGCGGCAATGGGTTGACGATGGCTAGGGACCTACGGCGGCGGAGTCGAGACACAGCAACACATGCATATATGCGGGGTCGCGGTGGCGAAAGGGGCCGGGCGGCGGAAGGTGGGCGCGCGGTGGCGGTGGCGAAAGGGGGCGGCGGGCGCGCCCGCCGCCGCGAACAAAACCCGCATATACGGAGGGGGCGGCGCATCGCCGCCCCCCTCGCCGCCCCCTCCGTATATGCGGGTTTTTTTTTTGTTCGCGGCGAGGGGGCGTTTTTGTTAATTATCAAATTTTACGGGTTTTTTTTGTTAATTATCAAATTTTACCGTTTTTTTGTTAATTATCAAATTTTACCGTTTTTGTAAAACTAATTAACTGGTTAAAATTAAAAAGAATAAAAAAATAAAAAATAAACCGGCGGCCGGCGCCCACCGATCTCTCTCTCCTTTCTCATCTCTCTCGTCAACACCGGCCGCGCACGTGCGCGGCAACCGAGGCCGGCGCCGGCCGGGCGGCGTTGGGCGAGCGAGCGAGGCGGCGCGCGCGCGGTGGGCGGGGGCACCGGCGCCATGGGCGAGAGGGCCGGAGACGACGCGGTGGGCGAGGACGATGGCGGCGACGTACGGGGCGACGACGGGGGCGACGACGGGGCGACGACGACGGGGCGACGACGACGACGGTGGGCGGCGGCGACGACGGGGCGACGACGGAGAGAAGCGGCGACGACGGGGCGGCGACGTCGACGGCGAGGCGGCTGCAGAGATCGAGAACGGCGCGGCGGAGACGAAGAGAACGAAGTGAACCGCCCCCGCGCGCGCGCGTTAAATAGGGACCCCTTTAGTCGCGGTTGGTGAGCCCAACCGCGACTAAAGGGGTACATTTAGTCGCGGTTGGGCTCACCAACCGCGACTAAAGGGTATATATTTCAAAATACTTTTCTTTTTAAAAATCTGAAAAAAACAAATAATATATCAATAAATTCAGAAAATTAAAACTAATTCATTTGAAAATCTTAAAAATACAAATAATATATCAATAAATTCAGAAAATTAAAACTAATTCATTTCAAAATCTGAAAAATAAAAATAATATATCAAAAAATTCAGAAAAATAAAACTAATTCATTTAAAAATCTTAAAAATACAAATAATATATCAAAAAAAATCAGAAAATTAAAACTAATTCATTTCAAAATCTGAAAAATACAAATAATATATCAAAAAAATTCAGAAAAATAAAACTAATTCATTTAAAAATCTTAAAAATACAAATAATATATCAATAAATTCAGAAAATTAAAACTAATTCATTTAAAAATCTTAAAAATACAAATAATATATCAAAAAATTCAGAAAAATAAAACTAATTCATTTAAAAATCTTAAAAATACAAATAATATATCAAAAAATCGGAAAAATAAAACTAATTCAATTCAAATTATTAAAAATACAAATAATATATCAAAAAAATCAGAAAAATAAAACTAATTCAATTCAAATTCTTAAAAATACAAATAATATATCAAAAAAATCAGAAAAATAAAACTAATTCAATTCAAATTCTTAAAAATACAAATAATATATCCAAAAAATCAGAAAAATAAACTAATTCAATTCAAATTCTTAAAAATACAAATAATATATCAAAAAAATCAGAAAAATTCTTCCCGCCACTTTCTTCCCGCCACTTTCTTCCCGCCTCTTTCTTCCCGCCACTTTCTTCCCGCCTCTTTCTTCCCCGCCTCTTTCTTCCCGCCACTTTCTTCCCGCCTCTTTCTTCCCGCCTCCTGTCTTCCCGCTCCCATTTTTCCCGCCATTTGTCACTACATATAGGTAGCCCGGCTTGGCCAGCATTATCACATCTTTACAATCTCTCATCACTCTCTCATGGCTTCCACCGCACCCACTCTAACCTACCAGCAGGTGGAGGAGCTTTGCTCCTCGAACTACCCTTGCCCACCGGGCTACCGCGTCCCTGCCGGCTGGAGCCTAAGCGCCGGCGGCGTGCCGGTCCCTCCCGTCCCTCGTGGTACCGCGCGTCGGGCGGCCATCACGAACCACTACTACCTCGACCTCACGCAGGAGCAGCGGATGAATCCCCGCCGGCATCCCGATAACCAAGCATACTTGGGACGCCTTCTTCATCAATCGGCGTGAGAGGGCGCTCACCGGGTATGAGGAGGACGGTCCGCCTCCCGGAAACTTCCACGAGGCCGGCCGTCGGCTATGGTGGTACGGCCGGACTCCGCGAGCGTCATGGACTACATCACGGCCGGCGATATCCCCCGCCCGCGCTACCCTCGCTCGAGCCACGAGCGCCGCCCGACGACATCGACGACAAGCAGCCGACGACGACGCCGGCAACTTAGAAGGCGACGACTACCAAGTACAACGGCGGCGGCTATGAAGACTACGAGTATGCATATTATACGCCTAGGCAGGAGTATGACTAAATCACTCCAAATTTCATGTATGCAGGAGTATGACTTAGTCACTCCAAATTTCCTGTATGCAGGAGTATGACTTAGTCACTCCAAATTTCAAGTATGCAGGAGTATGACTTAGTCACTCCAAATTTCCTGTATGCAGGAGTATGACTTAGTCACTCCAAATTTCATGTATCATCAGTGCTATCTCGAGTCAATTGAAGCATTCGAAAATGGACACCAAACACATCACGGGTAATATAATTCACATGATCCATTCAACAAAGTTTGGTACAATAAATTATTACACATCATTTCTTTCCTTGTGTCCCTGCTTGCTTACGATTGTGCCGTATCCATGGAGCATCCTCATCATTTAACTTAATGCTTGGGTCGGTGTTCACTTTGAAGGGCGGAATTTCAGCAAACATATTATAATCTTCTGACATGTCTGTCTTGTCCTCCACTCCCATGATGTTTCTTTTCCCTGAAAGAACAATGTGGCGCTTTGGATCATCGCATGATGTATTGATCGTTTTCTTATCTTTCCGTTTCCTTGGTTTGCTACTCATGTCCTTCACATAGAAAACCTGAGCGACATCTTTCGCTAGGACGAATGGTTCGTCAAGGTAACCAAGATTGTTGAAATCCACCATTGTCATTCCGTATTGCTGGTCCACCTTTACCCCACCTCCTGTTAGCTTGAACCATTTGCACCGGAACAAAGGGACCCTAAAGGAGGGTCCATAGTCAAGTTCCCATATCTCCTCTATGTAACCATAATATGTGACCTTTTGCCCATTCTCGGTTGCTGCATCAAAGCGGACACTCACTGTTTTGGTTGGTGCTCTTTTTATCTTGGGCGATCGTGTAAAATGTATTCCCATTTATCTCGTACCCTTGGAAAGTCGTTATAGTCGAAGATGGTGTCTTGGCCAACATGTACAGACTGATCTACAACATGTTCGTCATTCATTAAATGTTTTCTCAACCAACCGCCGAAATTCTCCATGTGGGCCTTCCTAATCCAGGATTCAGTGCTTCCTGTGGTTGTCCGAGCGTAAAATATTCTTGTGTTTCTCAAAGTACGGAGCCACCAAGCTGGAATTGGTCGAACCGTGTGGTGTGCTTCAGCCGGAGAATGGCCGTCCATACATATCGTTGATTTCCTTCCGATCGTGCCTTTTCCACTTAGTCTCCCCTCGTGCCGCGATCGAGGAAGACCAATCGGCTTAAGGTCGTGAACAAAGTCAACACAAAACTCAATTACCTCCTCATTTCCATAGCCCTTGGCGATGCTTCCTTCCGGCCTAGCACGGTTACGAACATATTTCTTTAATATTCCCATGAACCCCTCGAAGGGGAACATATTGTGTAGAAATACAGGACCGAGAATGGAAATCTCATCGACTAGGTGAACCAGGAGGTGCGTCATAATATTGAAGAAGGATGGCGGGAACACCAACTCGAAACTGACAAGACATTGGATCACATCGTTCCGTAACCGTGGTAGAACTTCGGATTGATTACCTTCCGAGAGATTGCATTGAGGAATGCACATAGCTTCACAATGGCTACTCGAACATTTTCCGGCAGAGCCCCTCAAAGCAATCGGAAGCAATTGCGTCATAATCACGTGGCGGTCGTGAGACTTCGTGTTTTGGAACTTTTTCTCCGCCATGTTTATTATTCCCTTTATATTGGACGAGAATCCGTGACGGGACCTTCATACCGCTCAGCATTCAAAAAAGATGACCTTCTCTTCTTTGGTCGAGCGTAGTCGGCACGGCCTTGAAACCATTCCGGATGCCGGTCATCGTGGTCTTTCAAAATTTGCTGGTCCCGCCGTGCTTCCTTTGTATCATTTGACTTCCCATACACGCCCAAGAAGCTTAGGAGGTTCACGCAAATATTCTTCGTAACGTGCATCACGTCGATTGCAGAGCGGACTTCTAGGACTTTCCAATATTCTAGCTCCTGTAATATAGATTTCTTCTTCCACATGGCTGCGTGCCCGTCAGCCTCCCTACGGAACCGATTGTCCGCCGAGACCCTTTCCAAAGATGACTTTCAAATCCTTGACCATATCAAATACCTCAGCACCAAGTGTGTTCCGCAGTGCTTTGGCCGGTGATCTGCCTTGCCGTTGTAATGCTTGCCTTTCTTTCTCATCGGATGACCTTTCGGAAGAAATCGACGATGCCCAAGGTACACGTTCTTCTTACAATTTGGCAAATGTACACTTTCGGCCTCATGTAAGCAGTGCGTGCATGCATTGTATCCCTTATTTGACAGATCCCGAAAGGTTACTAAGAGCAGGCCAATCGTTGATGGTTACGAAAAGCAACGCTCGTAGGTCAAATTCCTCTTCTTTGTGCTCATCCCACACACGGACACCAGGTCTGCCCCACAGCTGTAAAAGTTCATCAACTAATGGCCTTAGGTACACATCGATGTCGTTGCCGGGTTGCTTCGGACCTTGGATGAGCACCGGCATCATAATGAACTTCCGCTTCATGCACAACCAAGGAGGAAGGTTGTAGATGCATAGAGTCACGGGCCAGTGTGCTATGGCTGGAGCTCGCTCGCCAAAAGGATTCATGCCATCCGTACTTAGACCAAATCTTATGTTCCTTGCGTCAGCTGCAAAATCTTTGAACTCTCTGTCGATCTTTCTCCATTGCGTTCCATCTGCGGGGTGTCTCAACTCCCCGTCCGATGTACGGTCCTCTTTGTGCCATCGCAACAACTTGGCATGCTCTTTGTTCCTGAACAGACGTTTCAACCGTGGTATTATAGGAGCATACCACATCACCTTGGCGGGAACCCTCTTCCTGGGTTTCTGGCCCTCAACATCGTCACCAGGGTCATCGCCTCGATCTTATAACGCAATGCGAGTGCATATCGGGCATTCATTCAAATTCTCGTATTCACCGCGGTAGAGGATGCGATCGTTGATGCATGCATGTATCTTCGTAACCTCTAAACCTAGAGGGAAGACAACCTTCTTTGCTTCGTACGTATCGGCGGGCAACTCGTTATTCTTTGGAAACATATTCTTCAACATTTTCAGCAAGTTTTCAAATGCCGAGTCAGCTATACCTGCTCGTGCCTTCCATTTCAGCAAATCCAGGTGCAGCCCAGCTTTTTCAGACCATCATCGCATCCGGGTACAGCGCCTTCCTGTGATCCTCTAACATGCGATCCAAATTCTCCCTCTCCTTTTCAGTTTCGCAACGTCTCCGTGCATCAGCAATGGTCCGACCAAGATCATCAACGGGATCATCACGTGCCTCTTCTTCACCTTCCCCTTCACCTTCCCCTTCACCTTCAGCATCCTCCATGAAAGTATCACCGAAATGAGCAAGATAGCTTTCATCGATGAAATCATCCCCTTCTTCATCTTCTTCCATTATAACCCCTCTTTCTCCATGCTTGGTCCAACAATTATAGCTTGGCATGAAACCGTGCCGAAGCAGGTGCATGTGAACATCTCTTGAGGAAGAGTAACCCTTCCGATTCTTACAGTTAACACATGGACAGATAACAAAACCCCCCGCTTGTTCGCATTAGCCACTACGAGGAAATCTTTCAAACCCGTACTCGAACTCGCTCGGAGAGTCGGTTACCGTACATCCATTGCCGATTCATCTGCATTATTATAATATAAAATATATAATTAACCATCATGCATTTGTTAAACTAACTAGCTACAAACAATATAAATTAAACAATGAACTACACACACGCATATTTTATCAATGACACATCAAAGGTCAAGTTGCTAACCGCGATCGAGGAGGAAAAAATAAATGAGAAAGCTCAAGTGTGGCTCCAACACTTCATATCATGTTTGTTTCATGCTCTTGGGGCATTTCATCAAACACCTTATGTGCATAAGAGGAACCAAAAGCAAACCTAACACTCACTTGTGATGTTTGTGAAGAGAATGGCTCCAAATGGCTAAGTGTTGGCTGCTGGATGGGTATATAGGGGAGGAGCTTTAGTCCCGGTTGGCCTGGTCAACCGCGACTAAAGGCCTTCGGGCACCTTTAGTCGCGGTTGGCCTGGCCAACCGCGACTAAAGCCCCCACGTGCACCAGCCTGGCCACCGTGCGCCCGGGCCCGGAGCCTTTGGTCGCGGTTCGCCACCCGAACCGCGACTAAAGGTCCCATTAGTCGCGGTTCCTTTAGCTTCGCGACTTATGGGGCTTCCCGGAAGGCTGTTTTTCTAGCAGTGAAACAAAACTATGTGCATTCTGCACTGAATCAATAATTAAGGTATTTCTCTAATCACCAGATTCCGAACTACTAGCGGATTCAGATATTTGGGACTCTTGTACCGAATCTCTTCCCTAATTACTTCTAGTGGCTGACCTAAGCCAAAACCAGCTGCATCATGTTGGAAATATAAGCAAATATCCATATGAAATAACCCGTATAGATAATTGATAAATCATGACTACGAAAATAACAAGTAAACTAATCATGCAGACTAGTAAACATCTAAACAAGACAAATCGATTGCATCTACCATAGAAACTAGAAGAAGAAACTCTAACAGAAACTGAAAGAGAAACGACAAGATCACATACTTCGCAGCAGCTTCGTTGTCGCCCATGTTGAGGTTGCCGAGGAAGTCGCTGAGGTCCGGGAAGAAGTTGTCGGTGTGGAGAAACTCGTCGTCCGAGGACGACGTCGTGATGCCAGTAGTCGCGCCGGAGCGCTCCCCAAAAACCTGATTGCCCCTCACCCGTACAGGTTCACGAGAGGCAGGGTTCCGGAGGCGGCGAGATTCCCGCAACCCGTGACGAGGCGAGGCGGGCGGAGGAAGAGGAGTGCGCGAGGGCTCTCTCTCTTCTCACTCACTTACTAGGACTAGAACAGCCCACCTTATATACCACTCCAACTCTCTCCCAACTAGCAATGTGGGACTAAACTTTAGCTCCCACTAGTGCCGCCACTGATTATTGGAGTGGGCCATGTGAGTTTCAGAATTTGATAATAGGCCATGGGCCAAAGGCCAAATACCCCAAATTCCAGCACATCATGCATTGTACTTACTCCTAGCAGACATGTCTCGCTTTGGACAACAACTAGCATCGGCCTTTGTAATGTGAAAAATATTACCTTGCAAACGTAACGACCCGATGCATGTGCTAAAAAATTAGCTCTAGAGTTCTCTTCCCTGAAAATATGATTGACCACGAAAGTATATAAAGACTTAACTATAACTAAACGTCGGTCCAAATATTTATTTAGTAATCCATCAAAACACTGAAATTTTCCTTTAATTTGTTGCACCACTAGAGACGAATCTCCATTACACCCACGTGAACTAAAATTTGCAAACCAAAGAATAAAGCCTCATATTCAGTTTGGTTATTAGTACCACCATTTTCCAAATGGATCGATGTTTCATAAACTATATTATTAGGTGATATGAAAATATTACCGACGCCTTGTCCATCTCTACAAACCGATCCATCAAAATAAAATTTTCATGGGCAAACACCAATAAAAACAATATTTTCCTCATCCTTAGTCATATGACCAAAACTAAAATCGGTGATAACTTGATCTCTCATAACACACATCAATTCATATGCTAAATCATATTCTATTAGTGCATAAGCCCACTTTCCAATCCTAACACTAAGAATCGGTTTTTCTAACATATATTTATCACATCGGCTTGGCAAGCTACCACACATGTACTAGAAAGTAGATGCCGAAAATTGGTACATGTATAATATAAAGACAAGCATAAATTCTTAATAAACACGTACCAAGTTTCGGTGTCGAGCAAATGATGACATAGGTATGCAATGATGTATTCCTTCTCACCATCTTCAAGTGAGTCAGTCAATAAGATTCTCTGTCCAAGCTTTTCCATATCATCAAAATCTTCAATTCTTTCATGCATATCGCTCTTTCCGAAACGATATTCTTCAGTACATTTTTGCAGCCACTAAACTATCATATTTTCTCATCATTCATATAAATAAATCATTAAAACGAGCTATATTAGCCGGCTGTGCTTTGTTAGGTACAAAACCATCTATGCAAATATTGATATAATCATAGTCCGATAAATCTCCACCGGTCAAACCTCGCATCTCAACGTGTTGCAAATCAACCGGTACTGCTAAAGCAATGCAAGAGGAATTGTCCGCCTCAATCACCTCCACATCATCATCAACCCACTGAATTAAACACTGATGTAGATTAGAAGGAATGCAACAATTCACATGAATCCAGTCACGCCCCAAGAGAATATCATAGCGGCCTCTAATATCAACAATAAAAAATGCTGTCTCTACTGTTTTTCTTCCCACTGTGAGTTTCATAGAAATAACACCCTTAGCCTCAGATAATTCTCCTGAGAACCCACTAACTCTCTTGTTGGTCTTCATTAACTCACTCTCTTTTCGGTTCAATTTAGAAAATACCGAAAAAGGCATGATATTACCACTAGCGCCGCCGTCAACAAGCATGCGATCCATAGGCTTGCCATCAATGTGACCCCTGATAAACAATGGCTTTAGGTGTTGTCCGTAATTCTCCGGCTTCTTGAATGTAGCATATTTTGGAATAAGATTTTGATCTGCGACTTTAACATCGGTGGCGATCAATTTCTTCTTCCAAATCTTCTTTGGATGCCATTGGTTTTCTATTTCGATTCAACCATTCACTGCGCTTCTTAGTGATCTGTTCATTGATTTCCAATGCTCGCAGCCGCTGCACCCTTCGTTTCTGGGTACGTGTAAGTCCTGTCGGGCACCACTGAGATGTTGGTTTAGTACCAGGTGCAACCGACATGATCCTGCTGCTCTCGAATTTTCTCGGCCTATATTGATGTGTTGATATCATTGGCGCAAACTCTCCGGCCGAGAAAATCCCACGCCGATCCGACAGACCGTCAGTCTCAAAAGTCCTGCAGCCTCTTGCGTACCTATCAGTGTATACACCTGCTGACCTAGCTACTAGTACTAGGATGTACAACATGATTTTCTGAACGTCCACGCATATCAGGCCCCAAGTCAGCATGCCTGTACTTTTGGCTGCAATATTATTGAAGCATCTATGCTTAAATTTATTACGTGCAACACCTCCTTGATCAATACTGTTAGCTTTAGCCTCTTCTAATTTACTCTCCAAAACAATATTTTCTGAACCAGATCAGACCCTCGTTGCTGCTGTTGTACATCAGTATCATCTGTAGATACATTCTCTAGCATCTCTGAACTGCAGCCTCGCATAACCACATCAGCCGAAACAAACTTTTTACTTGCACTCGTACTAGAGGATGCATCGACTATTTTTGTACCAGGACCTTTTTCCTGAACTGAACCACAACAAGCATCATCAACGTCAGTTATTTTTGGATTGGAAATCACCCCTTCAGCTGACTTATGTTCACCAACTTCCATAGCATGAGCTGCATCTAAATCATCTAAAATTTGTTTTGGGTTAGGTTCAGCACGCTTCACCCATACACGCTTGTAGTGACCTGCATAATTCTTGCCATCTGCACTATATCTCGGCGACTGGTTTCCTCGAACAACAACGGCATCATGCGGCCTAACATCATGATCAAAATGAGCTCTTTTATCATGCATATCTGGTCTCAGCATAGTCCTCGACGGAATCCATCCTGGTTGAAAATAAGATTTTGGCCTTGTAGGATATGGGGCCCATGGACCGAAGCTCCACGGAGGATGTTGAGGATACATAGGAGGTGGGCGGCCCCAATATGCTGAAGTCACATGAAAATAAGGTTGTTGGTTATATGTATTTCTTCGCCAGCGCTCGTGCCCCCCGGGCCGAATAGGAGACCTCAGACGCTTGTGACTTCCGAGCCGATTAAACACATTGTCGGCTTTGCGTGAAGTGTATTTCTCCAACAATATGCTAATTGTCAGCTTCAGCCTTGAAACTGATCTCTTCCTTGCATTGACTTTCGACACTCCTACTTCTGGATTTTTTGGCTTGATCATTCTCGGAGAATCATTATTATCAACCACAACATTTTTCCCTCTTGCGGATTCGGTCTGATCCGACCGAATAAGCATTTTCTTGTTCTCAAAGTCGATCACGTTGGTAGGAAAATTATCACTATCGGGTATCATTTTAGTTCCTTCTGTGAATGTCAATCGTCCCTCACCAATGGATGATTGCACCTCCAACAAAGATATTTGAGCATTCGACATTTGCTGCGGGGACTGATTTAAATACGAATCTAGTACCGGCATGTACGGGACCTCGGTATCAACATGTTGCTGCAAATTAGAATTAAAGCCTATACTTGGTTCATTGCTAATGTTATTTTGCGAAATCGAAGTTGAATCAATATGTGTAGAAATACTATATATAGAATTATTGGTCGAACTTCTATCATAATTTCGTCCACCTTGATTATTATTATTAGGAGCGACGTGAGGCTGCATAACATTAGCCGATACACTGGGTATAATACTAGGCACAATAACAAATCTATTATTATCCAGAGCCATCAGCTTTTTCTCAGAACTTTCATTACCGATTATTGAGCGAACAGTAAGCTATTTTCTATATTCTTACTAAAGCACTCCTTATAATCGTGAATTGTACTGACTGCTGATTGAGTAATTATAGTAGTCATATTTTTCACATCAGAGCCATACTTACAAGCTACAGGCAAATCTATTAGAGAAGCAATTGCTTCAGTTGGCTTACATACCTGAGCGCCAAACATAGGAGAAAGGCTTACCTTCTTCACGACACCGTTCTTTGTCTTGTAAAATTGCTTCAGTTTCTCAGCCGTTGGTTTTTCAAGCTCCTGCTCAAGTTCTCGTTGGTCATCTTCGGACAGATCGTCGAGAGTGAAGGCGATGATGTTTTTCGAGTCGACATCTCTTGCGTCCTTGGGATGGTTGTTCATCGTGCGCTTCTTCGTTCCCCAGCGGAGTCGCCAATTGTGTTGGCATGAAAATCTGCCGCACGACACCAGGATAACTGTCGTACTTTCGTGACGACGAACGATTGCTTTTCCGGCAAAGTAACAAAGGATCCTCAATTTCGGAGAGGAGATACGACCGTTTTTCAGCGCAAAACGTTAAAGATGAACCAAACCCTAGGGCTACTAGGGCATGGCATGAAAAAGATAAAGAAACCAACGTAAATAAAATAGATGTAAATTGTATTGAGTAGATCGATTGTTTGGGTTCTCTCAATCGGCCAGAGCCTTTAAATAAGGGAAAACGCTTCCGTTCGGCCATTAGTCCGCTTGCTTGCCCCAGCCCGTAACTTGCTTCAAGCCTGTTTTTGCTAAAAGAAAGAAGCTAGGTAGAGGCCTGCAACGCTACTGCTTATTTTTTGGTAGCTTCTTTTTTTTTCTGTGCTGAAAACACATGTTTTTATTGTGTTAATCCTTTGTTACTTTTGCTAAAATAGATTACTTTTTGTTGTAAATGAACCTGGAGCAAAAAACCATGTGCTGTAAATAGCCAATTTTTTTGTTGTTTTCTATACTTCACTATTGTTGTAAACAACCAACATATTTATTGAAATTCTTTTGTAGATTTTATTGTCCCAATAACCAAGTGATTTTTTGTTGTAATCGTTTGTGATTTTTGTTTAAATAGATATCGATTTATTGTAGTTCAATATGTAGAAAATTAATTGTTGCTTGACCAATTTTCACTGATGATGGATTTTTGTTGTAATCGCTTGCATTTTTTTGTCAATATTGTTAGCTGTTTTTGTTGTAAATCAATCTACGGCAAAATTGTTGTTTTAACCACTTTATTGTAGTATTCATTTTTTTGTTTTTTTGTTGTAATAGTAATTTTTATTGTACGCGGGATGATTTATTTTTGTTGTCATACCCTCTGGCCTAGGGGTAAATCAGCATGGTGGTATATTTGTTGTAATTATTAGGAAGTTACCTGGCCAAATAGATATATATGTTAGTTTTACTGGAAAGATCGGGACTGTGGGTTAATTTACAAAAAACTGAGGGGCCCAAACACAAAACTGCGTCGCGGCTTGCTGTGATCGTCGGCTCGTGATCCTACGGCGCAGACTGATTTTTAGCAGCTTAATTATCTGCCGACCGATGGCCAGCGCTTCCCTTAAATAAGGCGCAGGTCTTTGCGTACAGCCGGACTTGGTGTGCAGGAATAGAACACCAAATCTTAACCGACTAGAGCTCCTTCCTAGATTCAGTTACGATACATGCCTACCAAATTTACTTGCAATACATAGCAGAATTGTAAAGCCCAGGCCATGCTCACGTACATATGCTGTTCAGCCTTCAAGTAATAAAATATTACGGCCGCACGCTAATCACATCAGCTAATGAAGAGCCATTTTGGAAATCCTAGGCAGCACAGCTATAGATGTTATCCTCTCTTCTGGATTCTTCATAATCATGTGAAGCTCCATATATTTGTCACGAGTGAACCATTGAATCTGCACAAGCCTGCAACTTCATATTTAAAGAGCAAATCCAATTATATTTGGTAACCAGTAATTGAATCACAAGCACATTTTTGGCCAATAAAATCCAATAGCCAAATTGCACCATCAGGGCATCACCACTCATACGGATGATTTTTTCCTGTTGCATTTTTCCTTCCGTGACTCCATAGCTTCAGGTAATTGTCCTGGTAAATGACTTCTTTTGCCTGATCTTCCGCTGTACATATGTACTGTAGTGCATGTCGAACTAAACAGCAAGACCAAATACATATGTCGAAACAATAAACCAACCAGGATCATTTAAATTAATTTGACCAAGCATACAAACCATCTAGCCAAATTACGCCATCAACAGTCGCTGGAGGAGGAGGAGAAGCTGGTGGTGGTGGTCGTCATGGTCACCGGTGGAGGTCGCCGGAGGAGGAGAAGGTCGCGGGAGGAGGAGGTGGTCGCCGGAGTAGGAGGAGGTTGTCGGGTGTGGGTGGATGAGGAGAAGGGAGA